>NW_011494613.1:2534619-2561852 GCF_000754665.1 Bison bison bison | reverse complement strand
GTTGCAGTTGGCACAGTGTCCGCACGAATCGCCTCGGATCCCGCGCAGCTCCGTGAGTCCTCACACCCAGGCAATGGACAGGGTGATGGGACTGCCTGGAGCCGCGCAGTCGAGATGCGGGATTTCCAACCTGTCGCCTTCTCCAACCTAATTCTACCACTGATCAGCCCCGCGCTGAACTCGAGAACGAAGACTCATGCGACACTGTCCTCGCTTTCTCTCTCCGAAAACAGGAATCCGGGTTTAAGAGGAGAAAGTTAGGGTCGGGTTCACGAAAAAATTCCGGCTTTCTTTGAGTCCCTGGCTACCTTTCTGCAGACAGTCGCCTCATCATAGCGCCACCTACAGGTGCAAATTTGATTGCGCTCGCGCAATTTTTACCACGATTGGGCAAGATTGAAAATCCACGAAACTGTCATAGCCCGAAAATTCTAGTTCTCCCTTCCAATTCCTCCTCCACCCTCAACTCTCCACTGAGTTCCAAACCTCCGTACCTTTCCCCATCATGGTCCAAGGCAATCCTGAGCATCACTCTTGTCATGATTCACCGAGAGCCCATCTTGCACGGTTCGGGCTGGATCCTCTTGCCTTCCCCAGGAGGTACTCGGGGTCCTGGGCTGTGAACTGTCCGTGCACTTGGGCAGGAGAGCCTGAAACTGCAAACGACTCCGCGCCTCAAAAAGGGAGTGTTGGGACCACCCTTGCCCAACCCATCTTACTATTTGTTCAGGGCTCCCAACGTCCAAGCATTCACGATAAACTTACAAAGGCAGTATTACCGTCTTTCTTTTTTTCTTTTCTTTTCCTTTTTTTCAGGGAAATCAGAGACTTGGGTTATATAAGAGCATACAAGACACTTAAATGAGATCCCACGGTGTATAAATCCCACTGTGTCTCAGTGTCGTCGCTCTCCGAATGTCCCTCTTCTGCGGGGACAGTTCACGTCGAAGCCCCAAGAGAAGCCCGTTTACTGTAGGTGTCTGCCCCCTCCACGACCTCAAGGAGACACACCCGTCCCAGCCCGCAGGCGCAGAGAGCCTGAGGGAAAGAGCACCCGCATGGATGACTCCTCTCTGTGGGCACCGACCCCGCGCCGGCCGAGGAGGTCGAGACTGACCGAGCGAGAGCGGGAGACCGGGATCAGGCTTGATGCGTACTCTGTTCCCCACCCCTGCCTCCGGCCCGGGCTAAAGCAGGGTTTGGAGGCGGAAACAGCAGCGACCGCGGGAATTCGCGGCGTCCCCGGGGACCGCCCGGGCGGAACCGCAGAGAGACGGGCACAGCGAGGTCCAGAAGAATGGGGAAAGAGCTGCTCTTCCCTGGGATTCGTTCCCCGGCTGCCAGGATGCTCCCATCTGGTTCCCCGTGCTCTCTCAAATCTATCTACAGGCAGAGAAATCCACGCTCGTCTTTCCTGGGAATTTATTCTGTCGTGTCCCTGTGGGTGTTTCTTTTAAAGACCACTATAGTGGGGAAAACCGGGAGGAGCTGAGATGCAATAAAATTAGAACTCGTAATTAACTAGTTGGGCCCAAGTGCGTGGAAAACAGACGTGGCAGCTCTTCTCGCTCGCTCGCGGGAGTTCGGGTTATAATTAGATTTTCCTTGCTCTGGAGTGCATCTTGGAGTCCGGCTCAACTCTTTTCGTCATCTTAGATAGAGTGGAGAAATAAATCAATTCATAAAAATGATCATGATAGAAGGATTTTAGCGCACATTAGGAAAGGTGGTAACCAGAAGAGAAAGCCCCCACGTTGTCATGGGCAGGGGTCATTTTTTACTAGCTTGGGGAAACGCTTTCTAGCTGTGGCCCTCACATAATTGCCTCTGCCTTTGTCCCTTGAGTGGGGATTAGACGCGCGGGGCCGGGGGATGGGGGTGGGGGGGGAGACGGACAGGGTGGACGCCTCCCAGCCACAGACCTGGTCTGCGAAATCCCTAGCTGGTGCTTTCAGGTTTTGGAAAGAAATTGCAATCCACACTAGGATCTGTCTTTGCTAGGATCACCAGAGCTCTACAGGCCAGGAGCCTATTCCTGCGGCAAGACCCGGTATTTCAGCAAATCTTCAGCGTGGGGCACGAAGGTCCTACACCGCAAATCTTCCTGGCTGTGCTGGGTCCTCCCCACTGGATAGGCTCAGGTAGGCTCCTCGACTCGAAGGCTGTTTGCAGCATCCGGGCGCTCTCTCGCTTCCTCCCTTTGCCAGTCTAGGGTCCAGTCAGTCTAAACACTCTACCCTCACCACGATCAGCGAAAAGACCCGGCTTCTCACCTCCTCCCCTATGGCAGTAGCATTTGAGACCAGTTTTGTGGGAAAAGGGAGGGTAACCACCTCTCTGCAGACAGGACTGCAGAGTAGTTCTTGGGAAATTGAGGAGCGATCTAACAACGTAGTTTTCGGTGAGTACCTAGAGACTAAGGAAGAGAAAGCTAAAAAAGAAATAAAGGTAACCTCTCAAAAGCTCCTCTTTTCTAAGCTAAGAGATAAAATATCGTGCATCTTTGTAAACAAAAGATTTTTTTTCTGAGAAGAGAAGGGGGTAGGGAACTACTACCTTTATATGATTGACGTTTTCATTCAAATGATACATTTTAAAATTCATATAAATTAGTCCAAATTTTTTTCAAGAAAACCCAAGAAAGTGTTGTTGTACACAAGTATCCTATGTGCAAATGTGAAAAACAATGAAGGTTTTTTTTTAATGCTGTTAAGGAACTTGCACATTTAAAAGCTACTCACACATTTTAAAATGTGTGCAAAGATGTTTAAGCACCTATCTTATGCAGATGTATTTTGGTAGTGCACTTAATAAAAATCACTTTTTTGGTAGAGACTTTAACAAAAATTATTACAATTAGTAAGGATGGGCATAGGAGAAACAAAGGAGAAATAAATGAGGGGAGAATTTAGGCAAATAAAAAAGTTTTCAGATAATGCCAACCCACTGTATTTTATCCCAATCCCTACGATTTTGTGTTATTTCTGTCTGACCTATAAAGGCATTACAATTTTGGAATCACATCCAGCATCTAGGAGTCTGGCAGGCAGGGGAGAGGACTGCACCAACCCGGGATTAACACCAGAAATGCTGTGATGTGAAGGCTTCAGGAGTGCAGCTGCCATTCATGATGGATGGGTGTAGAAGGTTGGGAGAACAGGTGGGTTCCGTTTTCTGTAGGATCAAGAAGTGAGCCCATGACAGTGGCTGGGCTGGAAGCCACTTCTTAGAAGGATAGAAAGCCAAGGTCATGGCAATAAGGGACCTTTAAAAAGCCCCCAACCCCTTCCTGCAGGACCAGAGGTGTGAACTAGATGTTCTGGTGAGCTGACAGCATAAATTCCCTTGGGAGTTTTTATTGGTTGAGCAATCCCTGCATAGTTCCTTTTGGGAGTACATTCTGCCTAGCTGCATGGAGATACCCCTTTCAGTGGGGGGAGAAATAGTGATTCCATTACTCAATGTAAAAAAGCCTTCAATAATGACAGTTTAAGGCTAAAAATTTAAATCCCTGAAAGTCAGGAAATAAAAAGTTAAAATTCTTTTAGCTGGATTAACTCACCCTTGTTGTGCAGGCTTTCTAATACAGGGTACTTTTACAAGCCTTCCCTGAAAGGTCAACCAAGCACTGCCACTGCTGTGTTTAAAGGAGAGTGTGGTACTTAACTGGGTAGATTTTCCATTTGTAATCTGAATGTTTCATGGCAGTAGGTTTCAGTGCTTACTTGGTAGGTGTAAGTGCTGCACAGCATGTGTTAATAAACGGATTTAAAGATTAAAGAAAGCAAACCAACTTGTAGGTAACAAAAAGCCAACTCAAAACAACAGAGAGAAAAGCTTCAAGTATCTACATACCTCTCAGATCTCCCAGATACTCAATCCAGAGAGTTTTATCATTCAAAACTAGCTCTCTACGTTTCTTCAACTCTGATATAAAATGAAGTCCTCAAATGGTAACCTGTGTGAGTATGTATCGTTTCTTCAATATTTATTTTAGAACTGAAAGTGTGTATCCATCTTTTCCCCAAGAGAATATACAGTAGAAAGATGTGTCGTTTAAATTCTGTGCTGGAAGTTCAAACATTGCTAAGTTACATATGAATTATGACTTTCAGAGTCTTCTCTAAATTGTCCTCCTTCAATGAAGGTAAACAAAAAATATACTTTGAAATTAGACTTTTTATATTTTAACTGTGAAACAAAAAAAAGATTTTCTGTTTCTCAAGGGTTCCCTACGTCAAAAAGGACCAAAAAAAAAAAAAAAAGAGAGAGAGAGAGAGAAGGAGAAAAGTGAACAGAAACTCGAGAGTTAACTCCATAGAGTTGTATGTAAGATGAACCACAGCTTCTGGCCACACATGCACATGATCTGTGTGTTTCACCATCGAACTGCTAAGTCACATGAGGGTGTTGAGGAGAATAAAGGTATTAGGTACATGGAGGCATTATTATTCCTACTAGAGCAAATTAGTTTCATTGTGGAAAATATGCCCTTGGGGCAAGATATATTAAATTATATAAGAGGAATGAATGCTATTTGGATGATGCTACATAAAAGCTGTGCTTTTTCCTCATAAGGGAAAGTTTCTTGTGTCAATAGAAATGGTGAGGGCAGAGCTATGCAGTCTGTACATGTCATCTGTACAGGACTCAAGGCATAATTGGGGATTTCACAATCCTACCACCCAGCTGTCCCCCAAACTTCAAACAAACATATTTATAAGCCCCCACCTTGCCACGCTGTTGAAGACATACTTCTCATTATGTAGTTAAGCCTTAATGAACCAGATCACCTAGGAAAACAAGGGTGGGTGGAATTTGAAGGAGCACATAGCATCTTGGGAATGTTTTCTATTGACCTCTGTGTCTCTAAACAGAGGAGAATATAAGAAAAAGAACCGTGTGCATGGCGTGTTGTCCTTTTACAATTTTTTTGACATGAAAACTATTTTAAAAATCCTTGGGTAATTTCCGTGCCTTTTCCAGAATATGGTACAAGGGAGAGTTCAGAAAAGTGAGTCCAAATAGGTGCTTCTTTGGTAAATATGCTTAAACAGAGCTGAATGGAGATCATTTATATGAATGTGAAGATAGATGACATTACTCAAGAGAGTCGAAATGACCTTTTTGGGTGAAGAATAGTAGTTTTGAGAAGGAAGATAGGATAAGAGAGAAATATTTTTTATAAAAGATTAAAATAGATACTTTTCTCCTTTATATTAATATCAGTCTTTTAAGGCATCTAGGAAAAGCAAATGAATAATGGGATTAATAGCAAAGAAATATTAATACAAACATTATAAATTAAATTCATTGCTATTGTTGTTACAACACATATTGATAATACAGTACTGCATATGTGTGTATCTCAACAAATAAATTTAATGAACTCAGTTATAAGAACAGTTTGTCAACTTATCTCTGAGTAAGTTATCTCTTGTAACTGCAGGAGTCTTTTGAAAATGTCCTAAGCTCCAAGATCTGAATTTAGATCTCTTATTTGCTTCTCAAGTCCAATAAAAACATCATGTTCAGCCTATGGACTGCTTTGTAGGTCCACAAGGTCATTTTCTTCTATTCTTCCTGGAAGTCATTGCTAAACTGGGAAAATAGAATCTTTCTTTTGATGCCTGGCATCACTATGCCTGAGAGTATGAAATGGTAACCCAAATTACTAGAACTTGTACCCACCAACAAGGGAAAGCTGTGGATACCAGGAAAATTTGCCCTTTAATTAGTACTGTATCCTATACTTCTCTCTCTAGCTCCACCTCTTTCCCTTTCTCTGATATATGACTTTTCTCTCTTAAACACACACATACACCCTATACACTCTCTAGAAGAAAGCAGCATTTTACATAAGATTTTTATTTTTAAAATGTTCTTTTCTAGTTAAAATTCCATGAAATCCCTGAAATATTTTAAGGCACACCAGGAAACTAAGCATAACATTACCAAGATGAGTTCCAGTGAGGTCATAAGGCAGTTAGCGTTGTTCATATTATATTCCTAAACCACCATAAATGCATATATGCCTGGATCTATCTCGGTGCTTATATTTTAAACAATCCATGAAAAGTATATCCAGACTGTTACATGTTTGGGGGAAATTAGCACACAGCTAACACAAGGTCAACGTTTGCCATCTGTGCATGCTCACAAATCTCTTTACCCTAAAAGCAGGTAGACTGACCTTAGTTATACAACATTAGGAGAATATCAGCCTCAGTCAATCCAAATTGGAATCTGGACAGATGAGAAACTATTCAAAATTATCACTGTTTGGTAGCTGATTCTTCATCTGATCAGCAGTGTAAGCCTGGTACACTTGTACAGTTAGTATACTTTGTGGTACACTTACACAGTTGTATTGGAAACAATGATGACAGAACTTGAGCTAGTTACCTCCTGGAGCTTTCCTGGAGCACTACTTTGAGTTCTTTTCTGCAGTATAATTCAAATTGCTGATCTCAGTTAAAGTAGATGCATTCTTTTAAGCTCATGATTTTGTGGTGGGGAATTCATTATTCATCTGACCTTTCAGTAACTCTAAACACAAATTGATTGTTTTACACAATTCATTCTTCAGGTCACCTGCCAAATAATGTGTGGCTATTTGCTTCTTCTCCTCCCACCCAGAGCTCCCCTCCTCTCTCTTCTTTTTCAGCTACTGCTCCTTGTGTCGCTGGAATGTTATTTGTAAAACAGCAAAAACAGCCTAATCTGTACCCTCAATGTGGATTTGGCACTATTGGGGGGAAGACAAAAAAAATTTTTATACTGAAATTTAGTTAACTTACACTGTTGTATTAGTTTCAGGTATACAACACAGTGATTCAATATTTTATACATTACCAGCTCATCACAATGATAAGTATAGTTACCTTCTGTCACCATAAAAAGTTATTACCATGTTACTGACTCTGTTCCCCATGCTGTACAGTATATCCGTGTGACTTATTTATTTTATGACTGAGATTTTGTCATAATTTCCTTCCTTCACCAGTTTTGCCCATTCCCCTACTCATCTACCCTCTGGCAGCCAGCAATTTGTTCTCTCCAACAAAGAGTCTGTTTCTAGGTCTGTCCATGTTTTGCAAATGGCAAGATTTCCTTCTTTTTATGGATGATTAATATTCTACTATATATAATGGAGTTTTTATATAAACAAGATATGAGATGTATATATATCCATCTGTGGACATTTAGGTTGCTTCCATATCTTGGGTATTGTGACTACCGCTGCAATGAACATAGTGGCATATATATCTTTTTGAATAGTGTTTTGGGTTAGTGTTTTGAGGGGAGAAATAGCTTGACACAGAATAGCTGGGTGGTATGATAGTTCTATTTTTACTTTGTTTGAGGAAGCTCTATGTTGCTTCCCACAGGGGCTACCCTTAGGCTTCTCAAGCCTAGGTTAGGGAGTAAATACACTTTAACAACTGTTAAAGGTATCTCACAAGGTCTTCCAAAGAGGAACAACTCTCCATCCTAACTAGAACCTGGATGTGTGCTAAAAACAGATGATTGAACAAAAACATTGCTATTATTATCATCTTTTCTACAATATTAGTCATAGAAAATAACAAAGTGTGAATTTCACTGCTTTGTTTGTGGGGATGAAGGTCAGAGTGTCAAACTGCAGACCTTGGGTCCTCAATAATGGGTCACTGTGTCCTGCCCCTCAATTTCTTTTCCCCACTTATAGGAAGGAACAAAATAAAATGTTTTGTGGAAGTTTATATTGAAATGAGGTCAGGTAAACTAATGACTGCTTGGTATTTTATGGCAGGTTTTATAACCTTGGAGTTGCCATAACTTTCAAACGATCATCAATAAAGTTTTATTGCGAAAGGGTCGCCATGTGTCTGAATGCTTTTGCACACAGTAAAGGCCGCTGCCCCATTGGCTTAGTTCGGCAGCCCCTTTTCACCCCGGTCGTAAAGTCCTCCTCTTTTTATTGAAGGTTGAAAAAGTCCTCAAGTCTGCTCTCCCCCATCAGCTGGCAGTTCAAGGACTACATGGACATTATTTATTCATGATGAAAATGATGTACAGAATAAACAACGTCTAAAATTAGATGTTAAACGGACAAGATAAATGGCAGTGGGATGTGTGTGTTTGTGTGTGTGTGTGTTGGGTGGGGGGAGTGGGGGGCTTTCTTTGGGTGCTACGCCATGGATATCTGCATACCCCAGAGAACAGACATTAAGTAGGTGCTTACAAATGGATAGTGGCTCTCAAAGACAAAGTAACTTGTTACTTGAGACTCCTCTGGCCGAGCAGAGGATCTTAATGGTTTAGGAGACCTCACATGTCGTCCTATTCTGAACTGTCCCAGAGGAGGGAAAGAGGGTTGAACCAGGACTCTTGCTTGCGGGACTGTCCCAAAACACATTCCCAGAAACGTTCCCGAAGGTCGAAACAAGAATTACAATCAAATTCACAGCGTCAGCTCTCAGGTTCAGGTTCAAGTCTGCCACTACTAGTGCTTCCTTGTCTGCTATCAACTATTCTGTGGACACGACACCGAGAGAAATGGCCTGGCATTTGGATGAAGAGAGCAGTAATGAAAAGTTGAAAACAAAGCGTCTGCTGTACTGCGCTCTTCAGACTGGTATTCTCCTTCATACAAGGGTGAGGGTTGTGACCCTGGGAGAGAGTGGCTGGAGTTTGATCAGAATGGTGACCAGAGGAGAGGCAAGATGAAACCTGGAAAATCGGCCGCACGCTTTTGTCCCATTCCGGGTCCCTTGTCTAGCAGGCCCCCGGGTGGGAAGGCCCTCGGCTCCATACTTTCGTTACCGACACGTGCAGGTCTTCCACCCCAGCCACCCCGCGTCCGCACCGTTGCTCTGGGGGGAAGGGATTGGCGAATATCGCCCTCTCCCGGATCTCTGGAAACTCTCCAGCGCTCTGAATCGACTCCTCAGGCTCGGCGTCCCGCAGACGCAGCGGCGGGGGACCTCAAGCCCAAAGCGACCGCGCGAGTCCTCTTCCAGCGAGCCGAGGACGCCAGAGCCTCGGATCCCGGAACCGGATCCTGAACCGGATCTGCGGAGCTAAGAGGGTCCGAGCCCCTGCTGGAACCCGTAGCTTGGCCGCGGAGAGATGGTGGCCACACGCGTCTTTCCTCCGGGGGAAATGTGCCCCAAAGCTGCTCGGCATTTCGCTCACGGCCGCTGCTGCCGGACCGATGTCTAATTGCGCCGTAAGCGGGAAACTCCGTAGACTTTTAGGACTTAAGGACTGCTCCGAATCTCTAAAGATTTTTTTTTAATGGTGTTCGCGAGCGGATTTGGGGCTCCCCACGGCAGATGGATGTCGTGGGGGAATTGGTTCCCAGTCACCAACCGAGGTCATCCCTGGGCGCTCCCACCAAGGCATAAAGAGCAGCCGTGGCCTAACAAAAGGATCCTGGGTCATCAGGGCGGGAGCTGGCCCAAGTCGAGGGCTCGCGGGTCCCGGGCCCCTGCGCGCCCTCTGTGCGCTGGAGAACCGCAGGGCGGGGTTCCGATCGCCACGCGCCAAAGCTCAGGGCGCCGGAGAAGCCGCGCTGCTGGGGTCCGGCCGCGGCACAGGCCCCGGCCACCGACTCGCTCCACCTGGTGTTTGCGCTGCCAGGGTTCCGCTGGGGAAAGGCGGACAGCTGCGGCGCAGCGGCGGGCTGTGGCGCCACCTCCCGAGGAAACCTCCCAGGAAGTGCGGTTCCTGGATGGAGAGCGAGGGTCCTCCGCCTCCCAGTCAGCGCGATTTCCCCTAATAACGCGCCGAAATGCCTCCAGAAACGCCTGCGGTAACAATTACCAAGCCGTGGGTCAGTGACCTCCGCAAACGGCGAAAGGCAGGTCCTAGCTCCACGGGATGCTCTACATAGGCTCACTCAGGCGCCCGGTTCCTGTGCCCCTGCCTGAGGAAGGCATAGAAGGCTGCAGCCTCCCGGGGAGGCGACGACCTTCTATCAGCTTCCAAGGGATATAGGACCCTCCTCACGTTCACCAGGGAGAAGGAAATGGCAACCCACTCCAGTATTCTCGCCTGGAGAATCCCATGGACAGAGGAGCCTGGTGGACCAGAGTCCATGGGGTCACAAAGGGTCGGACATGACTGAGTGACTAACAAGTCCACCAGAGTCGGGTCCTCAAGACTCCAGCCAGAATAGGAAGAGATGGCTCAAGGTGGGGGTGTTTGTGCCCCCCACCCCACCGCAAGGCACACACCAGGTTGCAGTGGGGTCCGGCTGTCTGGAAGAGATCCAGCTCTGCTCACGGGACTGGAGCAGAACCAGCCCGCTCCGCACCCTCCCAGCCTCTCTGCACCACCGCGGAAAAAGAGAAAGCGTTTCCTTTCCACTTCTACCAAGTTAGATAGGAATTTTTGAAAGTAATATTTTTTAAAAAAGAGATTAAGTCAGAAGATGGGAACAAAACATTGAGAAATAGAGAAAGAAGAGTTTTCAGAGTTAGGTTTCTGACGTCAGTTACACACACACACACACACCCCCCCCTTCCAGGGGCACACTCCTCCTGAGTTCCTTTTTCTAGCTTCATCCTTGACTTATTTTAAAAACGTGTTAGTCCTGGTCACTAGAACAGGACCACATCAGAGCAGTGGTAAGTTCTCTTTCAGTTCAGTTCAGTCGCTCAGTTGTGTCCGACTCTTTGCGACACCATGGACTGCAGCACACCAGGCCTTTCTGTCCATCACCAGCTCCCAGAATTTACTCAAACCCATGTCCATTGAGTCGGTGATGCCATCCAACCATCTCTTTCTCTGTCATCCCCTTCTCCTCCCGCTTTCAATTTTTCCCAGCACCAGGGTCTTTTCAAATGAGTTAGGTCTTCAAATCAGGTGGCCGAAGTATTGGAGTTTCAGCTTCAGCATCAGCCCTTCCAATGAATACTCAGAACTGATTTCCTTTAAGATGGACTGGTTGGATCTCCTTGCTGTTCAAGGGACTCTCAAGAGTCTTCTCCAACACCACAGTTCAAAAGCATCAGTTTCTTTTTACACATGAGCAATTAGCTACTGTACACCCACTGATTAAAATCAACCAAGGGTAGCTGTGAAGGGAGAATCTCAAAGTGGAATCCCAGGCTGAATCCTCCTGTCCAGGTTTTCTCTGGTGAGCTGCTCTGGGTCATGTTCTTGGTGTAATGATCTTGCCATCTTATCACTGGCCTTGGGAGGTGTTGCTTCCCTTTTAAAGCTCTGGCCAAGGGGCCCCGGTGCCCATCATCATTAATGTAGAATGGCACACATGTATTCAACACATATTTATTGAGCATCTGCTCTGTGTCAGGCCTTGTGCTAGCTCTCAGAGGTACAATGACAAAGAAGAAAGACAAGGCCTCCTAACCAGACCATTTGGCTGATAAAATACTGCTCTCAGCTTGGGATTCTCTATAGGCCTGGCTCTTTTCTCCTGAAAAAGCAATTTTTTTTTTTTCTCTCCAAGTGTCCTCAAATACAATTTTCCTCTTTGTAAGTCAAGGAGAGGGAGGCTGCAAGACAAGTGGCTTCTCCAGCCAAACTGAAACCTAGCTTTCAAATTCCCAAACCCAGGTGGCTGGGCATCTATGGCTTGTTTGGATGATTCAGCCAACATGATGTGGTCTTCTTTTTAATAACTTAGGTAAGACAAGTGGGCCTTAGGAAGCATCACTATGAACAAAGCTAGTGGAGCTGATGGAATTCCAGTTGAGCTATTTCAAATCCTAAAAGATGATGCTGTGAAAGTGCTGCACTCAATATGCCAGCAAATTTGGAAAACTCAGCAGTGGCCACAGGACTGGAAAAGGTCAGTTTTCATTCCAATCCCAAAGAAAGGCAATGCCAAAGAATGCTCAAACTACCGCACAATTGCACTCATCTCACACGCTAGTAGATTAATGCTCAAAATTCTCCAAGCCAGACTTCAGTAGTACGTGAACTGTGAACTTCCACATGTTCAAGCTGTATTTAGAAAAGACAGAGGAACCAGAGTTCAAATTGCCAACATCCACTGGATCATTGAAAAAGCAAGAGAGTTCCAGAAAAACATCTACTTCTGCTTTATTGACTATGCCAAAGCCTTTGACTATGTGGATCACAATAAACTGTGGAAAATTCTGAAAGAGATGGGAATACCAGATCACCTGTCCTGCCTCTTGAGAAACCTATATGCAGGTCAGGAAGCAACAGTTAGAACTGGACATGGAACAACAGACTGGTTCCAAATAGGAAAAGGAGTACGTCAAGGCTGTTTATTGTCACCATGTGTATTTAACTTCTATGCAGAGTATATCATGAGAAACCCTGGGCTGGAGGAAGCACAAGATGGAATCAAGATTGCCCGGAGAAATATCAATAACCTCAGATATGCAGATGACACCACCCTTATGGCAGAAAGTGAAGAGGAACTCAAAAGCCTCTTGATGAAAGTGAAAGAGGAGAGTGAAAAAGTTGGCTTAAAGCTCAACATTCAGAAAACTAAGATCATGGCATCTGGTCCCATCACTTCATGGCAAATAGATGGGGAAACAGTGGAAGCAGTGAGAGACTTTATTTTTCTGGGCTCCAAAATCACTGCAGATGGTGATTGCAGCCATGAAATTAAAAGATGCTTACTCCTTGGAAGGAAAGTTATGACCAGCCTAGATAGCATATTGAAAAGCAGAGACATTACTTTGCCAACAAAGGTCCATCTAGTCAAGGCTATGGTTTTTCCAGTGGTCATGTATGGATGTGAGAGTTGGACTATAAAGAAAGCTGAGCGCCAAAGAATTGATGCTTTTGAACTGTGGTATTGGAGAAGACTCTTGAGAGTCCCTTGGACTGCAAGGAGATCCAACCAGTCCATCCTAAAGGAGATCAGTCTTGGATTTTCATTGGAAGGACTGATGTTGAAGCTGAAACTCTAATACTTTGGCCACCTGATGTGAAGAGCTGACTCAGTGGAAAAGATCCTGATGCTGGGAAAGATTGAGGGCAGGAGGAGAAGGGGACAATAGAGGATGAGATGGTTGGATGGCATCACTGACTCAATGGACATGAGTTTGAGTAAACTCTGGGAGCTGGTGTTGGACGGGGAGGCCTGGCGTTCATGGGGTCGCAGAGTCGGACACGACTGAGCGACTGAACTGAACTGAACTGAAGACAATAATATCAAAGGCAGTGAAATGCCCAGACAGAAAAAGAGATACCCCAGACAGTGGCCCATAGCTGGTGGCTCATGATATCCTTGTAATAGAACAGACCCTGCACATACAGGCACCCACTCAGCAGGGCAGGAGCACCTCCCTACTCCTCTCCCTGCTGTCCTCCCTTCCTTCTTTGCTAGGGCAGAGGACAGTTTCCCCATTCACACAGTGTAAACTTTGGTAGCTTACTAGAGATTTTTCACAGGCCCACCCAAACAAATATCTGCAGGAGACCTTCTCCGAACCCTTCAACATGGAATTCGGAAAAGCCCCCAAGACCAACCAAAAGGGAAGGCTACGGACAAGAGGCCACAGCTTTCCCGCAGAGCCCCAGGGAGCAGAAGGGTTGTGGTGGATTTGACTCCAGGCTTCATTCTTTGAACCTTTCCCTGCCTGTCTTTTAAGAGACCTCACTTCCTGCCCCTGAGTGGAAGCCACAAGCCACGAGCCCTCGCAAGGTCAGTAAGCATAATTTCCTTTTTTGATAAAGCTGCTGGAATGAGGGAATGCTTACATCTGACATTTGCACATTTAGCAGTTTTGTAAAGCACTTTTACGTGTATTATTTCATTTATTAATCGTGATAACACTTTGATAGTCTGCATATGGGGAATGTGAGACTCAGAGAAACACTGCAATTTTTATCGAGAATGGAAGGTAGCAGAGTCAGTACAGCGATAGATTCGTATTCAATAAGGCATTTGACGAAGTTCTGTATGGCAGCCCTGGAGGCTAAGATAGAGAAATATAATTGGTTGAATGTATCATTCATTCATTCATTCTTCAAAACAAAAGAGTTTTAAGCATATTCTATATGTGAGGAGCTGGATCTGTATGTCAGGAGCTGGACTCAGTACTGGAAACACAAAGACAGAGAAGACCCTGTCCTTAGGGAATTCACAGTTAAGTGAGGAAAGAGACATGTCAGAATATAATGGGCAGTTAGACACAAAATGCTATGGGAATGCAAGAAGGCACCAGAGCTGATCTTCAGGCCTGTTGGCACGCTCTCATATTTGTTAAAAACACGACACGTAGAAAGAATAGAAATTTGAAAGAAGACACAATCTGTATATAAAAATACTTTACATTGACAGGAATAATTGACTATGACTAAGATTAACAAATGTAACGATAAAATTCTATGTTCAGATGCAAAATAATTGCATGGATGTATGAAGGGACTGTCAAGGATGGCAGCATAATTAAACTCAGGGTCATATTAGCTGTTAGTTACAAGCTTGACATGAACCCAGAATTTAATGTTCTTGGCTTGTGCTGAAGAAGTAGAGTATCCAGCATAATGTTGATTATTCTGCTCCAGTGGGGTTGGAACATATCTCAGTTCTGGTCTCCACACACCTAAGAGGGATGTTGACCTGGCAGTGTCTGTGCACAGGAGACTCCTGGAGTGGTGAGAGGCCCTAAGCCGAGTCTAGTAATGGTTGACGGAAATGGGGTTATTGATAGAGACCAGAAGACTGTGGAAAGACAGCATAGTTGTCCTCAAATACCTGAAAGACTGTCATACAGAAAAGATGTTAAACTTATTCTTTTGAACTTATGTCAAAGGAATGCAGTCAAGGTTTTCTCAGTTGGTAATCCAGAGGTTGATGGAGCAAGCCATCCTCTATGAGTTTGACAGTTGTTTTTTGGTAGATACTCCATGAATGGGGACCATGACTTTCTTACTCTCCTGGTAACTCCAGTCCCTTCCTTTTGAGGGCAGCCAAGGAAATTTTGTTGTAGGAACAAATGAATGAATTATTGCATGTGACTCAGAAGGACAGAGCTGAGATTCAAGGACAGAAGTGTTAAGTTGTGTGACAAATGAAGTCAATTGTTGTTACTGTTCAGTCACCAAGTCATGTCTGACTCTCTGCGACCCCATGAACTGCAGCACACCAGACTTCCTTGTCCTTCACTATCTCCCTGAGTTTGCTCAAACTCATGTCCACTGAGTCAATGGTGCCATCCAACCATCTTATCCTCTATCACCCCCTTCTCCTCCTGCCCTCAATCTTTCCCAGCGTAAGGCTCTTTTCCAGTGAGTTGGCTCTTCGCATCAGGTGGCCAAAGTATCGGAGCTTCAGCATCAGTCCTTCCAATGAATATTCAGGGTTGATTTTTTTTAGGTTTGACTAGTTTGATCTCCTTGCTGTCCAAAGGACTTTTAAGAGTGTTCTTCAGTACCACCATTTGAAAGCATCCATTCTTTGACAGTCCGCCTTCTTTATGGTCCAACTCTCACATCCATACATGACAACTGGAAAAACCGTAGCTTTGACTACACAGACCTTTGTCGGCAAAGTGATGTCTCTGCTTTTCAATATGAAATCTACGTTTGACATAGTTTTTCTTCCAAGGATCAAGTGTCTTTTAATTTCATGGCTGCAGTCACCATCCACAGAGATTTTGGAGCCCAAGAAAATAAAATATTTAACTGTTTCCACTTTTTCCCATCGATTTGCCATGAAGTGATGCCATGGTCCATGATCTTAGTTTTCTGAATGTTGAGTTTTAAGTCAGCTTTTTCACTCTCCTCTTTTACCCTCATCAAGGGGCTCTTTAGTTCCTCTTTGTGGTATCATCTGCATATCTGAGGTTGTTGGTATTTCTCCCAGCAGTCTTGATTCCAACTTGTGAGTCATCCAGCCCAGCATTTCATATGATGTTCTCTTCATATAAGTTAAATAAGCAGGGTGACAATATATACAGCCTTGACGTACTCCTTTCCCAATTTTGAACCAGTCCATTGTTCCATGTCCAGTTCTAACTGTTGCTTCTTGTCCTGCATACAGATTTCTCAGGAGACAGGTAAGGTGGTCTGGTATTCCTATCTCTTTAAGAATTTTCCACAGCTTGCTGTGATCCACACAGTCAAAGGCTTTAGTGTAGTCAATGAAGCAGATGTTTTTTCTTTTTTTTTAATTCTCTTGCTTTCTCTATGATCCGGTGAATGCTGGCAATTTAATCTCTGGTTCCTCTGTCTTTTCTAAATCCAGCTTGTACATCTGGAAATTCTCAGTTAACATACTGCTGACGCCTAGCTTGAAGGATTTTGAGCATTATCTTGCTAGCATGTGAATTGAGTGCAATAGGGTGACAAATGAAGTCAATTAAATTGACTATTAGTTAGGATAATCAATGTAAGTAAGGATGCATGATTCAGATTTTTAATTTCAACCAGTACTTACCTGTTTGGAAAGGAAATTTTATTGTCATTAAATTTTTTCTTCATAAAGGATGTTAACTAAAGAATAGGTAAATGGTCTTGCTGGCCCTTATTAGGCATTCTAGTTCCTTGATACTGGAGGACACACCATTATG
This sequence comes from Bison bison bison, assembly GCF_000754665.1. Taxonomy (NCBI): domain Eukaryota; kingdom Metazoa; phylum Chordata; class Mammalia; order Artiodactyla; family Bovidae; genus Bison; species Bison bison. The sequence goes on along the minus strand of NW_011494613.1, from coordinate 2,545,338 downwards.
TAGGTTCTTCCTGAGAATGGAAGGAACATAGGGAAGGCTTCGGTTAGTTTTCGTTTGATTTTAGCCGTGATTTGAACCTGTATGTGGTGGTCCCAAGCATATATAGGTCCTTTAGGAAAAGAGTTGTTTAGGTTTGGCTTTGTTATCTGTTAATTCAGTGTATTAACCATTGACCATTTTCAAAGGGACAACTTGCATCTTGTATAGAAAAGATAGCAATAAATGCTGGTTGTGGAACCATACTCTTGCCTGGAAAATCCCATGGATGGAGGAGCCTGGAAGGCTGCAGTCCATGGGGTCACTGAGGGTCAGACACGACTGAGTGACTTCACTTTCACTTTTCACTTTCATGCATTGGAGAAGGAAATGGCAACCCACTCCAGTGTTCTTGCCTGGAGAATCCCAGGGACGGCGGAGCCTGGTGGGCTGCCGTCTATGGGGTCGCACAGAGTCGGACACGACTGAAGTGACTCAGCAGCAGCAGCAGGGTTCTAGAGAATTCAGTCTGTAAACCACAGGCCTATTTTACCCCAGCTATTATGGCCATGTGCCTGACCAAACCACAGTATGAAATTCAGGTTGGGTGAAATGAACTTCTAGCTCTTATTAAACCTCAACCTGTCGATTTTATACTCATATGTTGCTACTTTCTCTATACTGGTCTTTATTCAGAGTTTTAGCAAATAGTATCTCCCTTAACCAAATATGTTGTAGTTGGCCAGTAGATCTTGGGGGCTTGCTAGTTCTTATGCTCATTAAGTCAGAGGAGGGGTGATGAGGAATGTTCCTCAGTTGCCAAGGAATGCCTAATTCCAGACTTACTTACTTTCTCCATCGTACCAAAGTCAAGAAATGTGTCCGACATCAGTTCCCCCACTGTCTGTCTCCTAAAGCAGCCCCATTTTCTTTATATTGAGCATCTTGAAATGTTTGTGGGTTAACATTACAGTTGAAGGAGAGAAAGAAAAGACACCAGTAGCTCCATTTTGCTGAGGATGAAGTATGTTATTGTCCTCTCCCTCCCATCTTCCCCAATGCACAGAATTAGTTATCAAAATAATTGCTTAGATGCTGTTTAACTATCTCAGCAATGAGAAGGCACACAGTAATAAAAGCTATAAATAGTAATAAAAGCTAATATAATTAGGATGTCCCCTGTGCCAGGCATTGTGCTAAGCACATAACATTTCTTATTTAATCCTCACAACAAAGCCATGAGGGACAGACTCTGATGAACTTCTTGCTATAGATGAGGAAACTCAGATGCAGGAAAGCTAAGTAACTCATTTGAGGTGACATAGGTGTTACACAGGAGAAGGCAATGGCACCCCCACTCCAGTACTCTTGCCTGGAAAATCCCATGGATGGAGGAGCCTGGTAGGCTGCAGTCCATGAGGTTGCTAAGAGTCGGACACGACTGAGAGACTTCACTTTCACTTTCCACTTTCATGCATTGGAGAAGGAAATGGCAACCCACTCCAGTATTCTTGCCTGGAGAATCCCAGGGACAGGGGAGCCTGGTGGGCTGCCGTCTATGGGGTCGCACAGAGTTGGACACGACTGAAGTGACTTAGCAGCAGTAGCAGCAGCAGGTGTTACACGGTAGAGTAATAATTCAAAGTGTCTTCATCACCAGGTGAAGTTACCTTGTTTGTTATTCTTGACTGATGCTGGCATCATGGAGAGATGGAAAGCAAAGAAGTGCAACTTGTTTTTTAGCCATCATTTTATTTTTATTTAAAAATTTTTTGTTGTTAAAAGATACTTTTGCATAGTAGAGTTCATATTTTTTTCAGCTGGTTTCAATTACTCAGAGTAGAGGACGCATTCTATAATATGTAATTCTGTCCAGAGAGTGTTGGATGTGATGAAATAATATCCAGGCTGATCACATTTTGTATCTGTTTTCTGTCTCGGCGATCATCACAGAGTGTAGTGGTCTTCAGACAGCCAAACTGCTTATTCTTCTGAATCCTAAAATCTGTGCCTTTGGTTTATTACTAATGGGAATAATAGCAATAATAGATAACACTTATGCAGTACTTACCTTATGCCAGGCACAACTCTCAGCACTTTATGTATTTAATCCTCAAAAAACCTACACAGTAGGTATTATCATTATTTAGTCTCATTTTACAGGTGAGAAAACAGAGGTGATAAAGATCAAATAGCTTAAGTTCACATAAGATACATTTTGGTACTTTAGGGATAAACCCAATTGTGTGTGGTGGGCTCAGGAGAGAGAGTTATTACATTTTTAGAAATTAAATGAGGCAACTGCTAAACTCAGCCATTATTTACAACCAAATTATATAAATTTAAAATTAAATTGTTTAAAAACAGGTAATAAATGTTTAATATTTATTACTTTCTAATTATTTTTTTGTACTTTACTATTATCACTGTTTGGGTGGTTATTTGTGTCCTCTATGCACATATGGTAGGAATACCATATAATAATTGATGTTAGTACAATGGTGTGCTACCATTTACCTCTTTCCAACTCTGTTCAGTGACATCATGTCAGTAGCTGTAAATTTGCTACGGTGGGGTATTTACACTACAGAAACCAGCAATTGGTTCAAACGGGGCTTTTCATCCCCCAGAGAGCCAGGTCTATATTATTGAGTAGACCTCTAGGCCCAGTGGTACAAGCACAGAACCCGAGAAGTTGATGGAGAGATGAAGTAAAAGAATATTTTAGAAGTGTGGTTTCTGGTGACTGACTACCTGATTTGAATCATGGCTTGATCACTTATTAGCTGTAAAAAAAAAAAAAAAAGCTAATTCATCGCCTCAGCATTTTGAAGTCCTACTCTGTGCTACAAGCTAGGCAGGGTAAAAGTTAAGGTAGTTTCAGTTCAGTTCAGTCGCTCAGTCGTGTCCGACTCTTTGTGACCCCATGAATCGCAGCACGCCAGGCCTCCCTGTCCATCACCAACTCCCAGAGTTCACCCAGACTCACGTCCATTGAGTCGGTGATGCCATCCAGCCATCTCATCCTCTGTCGTCCCCTTCTCCTCCTGCCCGCAATCCCTCCCAGCATCAGTCTTAAAAAACATTTTACAGACCACAAGATAGAAAAAACTTGCAGTTGACAATTAACTACACCCTCTAGTTTTTAAATGCCAGTAGTTGCAAAATCTCTACTAAATCTTACCTATTTTAGAAGTATTTAAGTGGCAAAAACTTCAGGTTTTAAATTAGAGTCGTGTATTACATAATTTCTTGATGACTACAATAGATTGTCTTCTTGAAAAAGAAGAAAGAGCCATCCAAACACGTGACTGTGTTGGTTTACTTATTGATCTCATTCGTTCATTCTTTCTCCCCTGTGCAGGTATAAGAGGGCATAGAGATGGACTTGACAAATGCCTGTTGGTCAAGGCCTTACAGCACATGGAAAGAACAGCCATGCAAGCGGCTAATTACAAATAACGGAATGATGAGTGCAGACCTTTAGGATGATAAGGAATGCCAAGTTTACCCTGAAGAGACAAACAATATGCTAAACATTTCTATGAGAAGCTATAGAAAGGCATGATTAGTTCTGACAGGCTAAAATCAAAGGAGTCTATACATTAAGGATATTCTCACATTTAAGTATTTGTTGGTTACATATCATTGTGGCAGAATCTTATGACTGTTCTTAAGGGAAGGGTGTGTGTGAAGGGGCGTGCACTTCTTGGGATTTTCATTCATTTTTGTTTTGTTTGCATGCTTTACTGAGAAGAGAACTAAATTAAGCATAATGTAAGATACCTGATCTGTAAGTGATCATGAACTGTGTGGGGTTCACTGTAAAGAGGTTTGGGCTTGGGATTTAAGAGAGCCGGATACAGGTCTGGATTTTGTCACCAATTACTTTGGGAAACCACATTCTCTCTCTGGATCATATGTAAAATCTGAGGCTTAAATAAATGATCCATAAGGACTTTCTAAGCTCCAATGCCTTGAGATTATCTTGGGAGAAAAATTGGGGGAAAGGAGATGTTTTGAAAGACATTTTTATCCTGTAAGGTCCCTAGATTTGACTACTAATGTCGAGAATGAAGGAAAATATGGAGATGTTGGCAATCAGGGTTACTATCCAGGCTATTGCTTAGGTGTTCCATCAAAAATCTTTTTTTGGATCTAGTTGTAATAGCCTGAATCAGGATGCACCTGAATCATGCTAAGACAGGGACACTATAAAAGAATCCAATGGTTAGCTGTATTTCAACTGAGTCCTAATTCTTTGGAATTGTACGTTACATTTGTACAGGACGGCTATGGTATGAGCTCTTCTCTAAATGCAAGGATTTGGAAAACCTGTCTATTAAGTGATTTTCTCTTATTATCGCTTTTCTCATATAGAATGACTATTTTCACTTAGAGCTCAATTTTCTTAAAACTTTAAATGCATTCCTATCCTTTCTGTCCCTCCCAGCCCCCCGCCATCCAGCGCACACCTCCCAGGACTTGTGGTGTGTTGCTGCTTTCAGCTATGGGCTTTACTTACACACTTTCCCAGAAGACCAAACATTTGTGTGAACGATACAAAAGGTTGCCGATTACTCTTGTGATATTCCCCCTTTTTCTCCCCATGTGGAACTCTTATTGGCTTCAAAGAGTTATAAACACACCATTGTTCTTTGTGTCTTTTGTGAATACCTGGGAAAGAGCTGTTTCAAAAAAGTACACCCTTAACATCTCTGGTGTTGGAAATGCTTAGGGGTCAGAGTCAGGTGTGGGTGCACATGTGCAGCTCACACTGTGAGATGAGAAAGGCCTCTTACTAAGTGTCACGTGCCATTCAGAACTGGTGCTGTTTTCTCTGACAGAGGAAGCCTTAAGGTTTCCATCAGCTATTTGTCAGCAATAGCACAGAGATGTTAAAGTCCACCTTAACTCAGATGCATTGTTATAATCTGAGGCATGAATGTGCTGTGTCTTGACCTGCAGACATTCATTCATTTCGCATGGTGAAGTTGAGAAATCAAAAACGCAAGGCGTGCACGTGACGTCTGAGTCTACCTAGACCAGTGTGCATTTGGAAGAATCCCAGTGGTGTGACTCATCAGCCTTAATTCTCCACGTTACTTATCTATATAGCCTTTGTATTTCCAAGAGTAAAATTGTTGATAGAGAGGAGGGAAGATATGGAGGGGAGGAGCCATTATGTTGTTTATGACTTAGATATTGATAGAGGAGAAAGGGAATCCAAGATCCAGGCTCAGGAAACAGAGACTGGAATTCTAAAATCAAGTCTCATTATTACAAAAGCAGTACATATGGTAACAAATTAGGAAATGAAAATAAACATAGATTTAAAAGTTAAAACACTATGTATAAAGTAGATAAGCAACAAGAATTCACTGTATCACACTGGGAACTATATTCAATATCTTGTGATAACCTATAATGAAAGTAACCTGAAACATATTATTATACATATATGCTATACATATAATATGTTTTAATAACATTATATATAAAATGTTTTAACAATGTATTATATATAATGTTTTAATAATGTATTATATATATAACATGTTATTATACTTCGATTAACAAAAATACTATACTTCAATTAACAAAAATTAAAACATTCCTACCAGAGACAACCACTATCAACTTTCAGTGGTTGATATCAATGTTCAGTATATATTCTTCCAGATCTTTTTCCGTATGTCTCTGTGCATGTGTTTGCTAATGAGGTCACACTGTACTTGCTGTTTTAGCCAACAATCTCTGCCTTCCTGGGCTTCCCAGTTGGCTCAGTGGTAAAGAACCCGCCTGCCTACGCAGGAGACATAGGAAACCTGGCTTTGATTCCTAGGTCTGGAAGATCCCCTGCAGGAGGAAATGGCAACTCGCTCCAGTATTCTTACCTGAAAAATTCCATGGACAGAAGGAGCCTGGTGGTGTAAGCTACAGTCCATGGGGCTGCAAAGAATCGGACACGGCTGAGTGAGCACACACACATTTCAAACGTAAATATAAATGTGATCTCAATTATATCAGCAGGCTGGTAACATTTGGGTTACACCTGGAAAGATGCTGAAGATATATAACCATAAAGGTGGTGCATGCTCACGTTTTGTTTTGTGTTTTATCACACCACATAGGCATATTTAAAATAAAAAGTAAAATCTCCCTTTCCTTAATCCCCAGTGTCCTCCTATTCTACTAACAATTTCTGTTTCTGCTTCTAACAGTTTTCACTTTAATTTAAAAATATATAATTATTCTTCTATTTCTTATTTTTATCCAATTCAGGCATATACACTGGCTTTAAGGTAAAAAATGTGAGGAATTTGTAATGTGAATGTCTTCTATTTAACTCCTATTTTTAAATTGCATTAGTATTTATGCAATTTGTTGTTGTTCAGTTGCTAAGTTGTGTCCAGCTCTTTCTAACCCCATGGACCGCAGCACACCAGACTTCCCTGCCTTTCACTGTCTCCTGGACTTTACTCAAATTCACGACCATTGAGTTGGTGATACTATCTAACCATCTCATTCTCTGCCACCCACTTCTCCTCCTGCCTTCAATCTTTCCCAGCATCAGGATCTTTTCCAGTGAGTCGGCTGTTTGCATTAGGTGGCCAGAACATTGGAGCTTCAGCTTCAGCATCAATCCTTTCAATGAATATTCAGGGTTGATTGTCTTCAGGATTGATTGGTTTGATCTCCTGGCAGTCCAAATGACTCTCAGGAGTCTTCTCCAGCACTGCAATTCGAAAGCATGAATTTTTTGGCATTCAGCCTACTTCATGGTCCAACTCTCACATCCATACACAACTATTGGAAAAACCAAAGCTTTGAGTACATGGACCTTTGTCAGCAAAGTGAAGCTCTTAAACCATAACTTAGTCTTATGTCCTTTTTCAGAAGGCTGGTTATACTATTAAAACCAATGTGAAACATTTATAAAATTAATACCTGAGTACAAATCTCTCTGGGCATCCCTGGTGGCTCAGCGGTAAAATAGCCACCTGCCAATGCAGGAGATGAAGGTTCAATCCTTGGGTCAGAAAGATCCCCCAGAGAAGGAAATGGCACCCCACTCCAGTATTCTTGCCTGGGAAATCCCATGGACAGAGGAGCCTGGCGAACTACAGTCCATGGGGTCGCAAAAGAGTCAGAAACAACTTAGCGACTAAACCACCACCACCACCACAAATCTCTCCAGAGATGCAAATATAATCCTCAATTTTGAACATTTTTGTCCCTCAAACAAGAACCTTCTACACACTCTTGTCTAAGGGCTCACCTTTAATTTTCTTTTTCATGTCTGTAAACCTTCTTGGGTCATATCGGGTAGCTACAGCTTCTTATATCTCATGTTTTCTTCTTTCTTGGCTTATTTTTAGATTTTGCTGGGTTACCTCAGAAGTAATTTTTTCTTCCTGGCTGTGTGATTACTAAACATACTGAATTCTTACATAGTAGCAAGCGCCGTTCTCTAGCCCTCACACTTGAAATTTGGCCGAGTGTAGAAAGCTAGGTTCAAAATAGTTTCCCTGAGGACTTTGGAGACACTCCACCATTGCTGTCTGGAGCTCCCTGATGCTAGTGTGAGTCTGCAATTGGGTTGAGTCTGCAATTGTTCCTTGACAGTTGCCACAGGCAGGTGGGCTTTTCTGCAGGATGGAGGCCTTCAGAGTTATCCACTCCTGGGTGGCTCTGCCTCTTTTTTGAGCTGCTGTGAAAGTACAGATCTATCTCCAACTTGATGTTGCATTTGTTAGCCCCCATCTTGTTCGCCAGTAGCCCCTCCAGACCTACTCCCTCCTCCTCTGAAAGATAGAAGCGGCCTCATTAGCCATTCTATTTAGAGAAGGAAAGACACCACCCCAGCTGTCCCAAATGCAGCTCTTTAACATCCCAGACTAACTTGTCAATTTCAAATTAGAAGCATCTAAGGGACTCCTCCTTTGTGTCTGAATTTGGGCTTTTGTTGCCTCTAGGGTAACTCCTCCACTTACCATTTGCCTTTTCTTTTCTATTGATTAGAACCCTTCAAACTATTGAAGACCCTTGGTCTTATTTTCTTGTTTTTCATTGCTGTAATGGTTTCAATTTTAAAAAGAACCTTTTTATCATTTCAGTGGGACCTCTGAGAGGGTTGATGTGTGTAGAAATGCAAGACACGTGTTAACTGAAATATACCAGAGTGTGTACATACATGCACACACATACAGAAAATTATTGGAATAATAGTTTTGTGATTGAAACTTAACAGTGGGTATTCAGTAGTAGGAAAATACTTATTTAAATAAATTTAAAAAATAAATGCTTATTTATTTTTATTTTTTTTACAGTGAGCATGATTTCCTTTTGTAATGATAAAGAAAGTGAGGTGTGTGTGTGTGTGTTAAAGAAGGAAATGATCGTTTTGTCATATACAGATAGAGAGCAAGGGTATAAACCTACACAGGAATGGTGGTTTTCAGCTGGTGTGTAACTGTCCTTTTCCTCCCCTACAGTGCAGTGCAAGCTGATTGCAGCGCAAGCTGATTGCTCAGTCATGTTCGACTCTGCAACCCTATGGACTGTAGCCCACCAGGCTCCTCTGTCCATTGAATTTTCCAGGCAAGAATACTGGCTGCTGCTGCTGCTGCTGCTAAATCGCTTCAGTCGTGTCCGACTCTGTGCGATCCCATAGACGGCAGCCCACCCGGCTATCCCGTCCCTGGGATTCTCCAGGCAAGAACACTGGAGTGGGTTGCCATTTCCTTCTCCAGTGCATGAAAGTGAAAAGTGAAAATGAAGTCGCTCAGTCGTGTCCAACTCCTAGCGACCCCATGGACTGCAGCCTACCAGGCTCCTCCGTCCATGGGATTTTCCAGGCAAGAATACGGGAATGGATTACCATTTCCTCCTCCCACGGATCTTCCCAACCCACGGACGGAACCTGCGTCTCCTGCGTCTCTTGCGTCTTGTACGTCTGATGGGTCTCCTGCTTTGCAGGCAAATATTTTACCGCTAAGCCATCAGAGAAGCCCTCTCTAGCTGATTACAGGTATGTTAACTTTACATCAGTCCCTCAGCAAAATCAAATCAAGCATATGAAATATTTACTCTGCACAATGCTCGGCAATGCAGCCTAAAGGGGCTGCTCCAGATGAGGGTGGACCTCAGGAGGAAAGAGCAGCAAAGCAGCAAGGTCCAGCCTGCTTTGTACTAGAGGGTCCCCCAAGAGACCGGGTAAGTTCTGGGCCTCTTTCCAGGTGTTCTAATTTCTGAGACTATAAATGTCATGTTACCCATTTAATAGGATTCCAAAAGGGGTTCTTGGCAGAAAAATATGGGAACTACTGTGGCAGATCAACTACAAAGACAAACCAGTTTATTGGTTCAGGCTTCAGAAGAAACACTAGATGAAAATAAAATTTGCTGTAAGAAAAATGTGATAAATCTAGTATTACTTAAAAGCTTCTAAAGCATTGGCGAGTAATGATAATAAGTTGCATACCTCTTCCACATGCACAACTTCTGTCCTGCGACTTCAAAGAAGGCTCTTGGAGTCCAGGGAAAGATGCACTGCTCTGCTCAGGAGGTATTTATGGGGCTGTTATGGCGCCTAGGATGTTCCTATTATGCTCACTATTCGAAGCTCCAGGTTTCCAGGACCACAGAAAATGAAAGACTTGAGACATTTTAAAATGGGATGTGCTTTTCCCTATAACACAGATGATTGGGTTTGCACTGTTGTCATTCAATTTTGAGCTGGGCATTAATTCTACTCTCAGGATATTTCACCCACGTTTAATACAGAGAGCCCAAAGTGGAAAGGGCCTCTGAGCAGCCTTAAGTGGAGTAGCAAGCTGGTAACTATATGATTCATTTCATAAGTGTCACCAGACAAAGAATAACATGTAGAACTTTCACAGTGGAGCTTAGCAGGATAAATGAAATTGGATGATAACCTGGTGTGGAGCAGAGAGGGCCCTCCCTTCTGTACATCAAGTCTGGGGGATCCTCACAGCCATACTTTCTGACAAAAGGTCAGGGAGGGGCTGTGCTGCTGCAGGGAGCAATGTACAAAATGCCCAGAGGTGGTGGGTGAAGGAGAAAGTGGTGACATTGTTGTGGTGGGGGGAGCGCTGCCCAGTGTGTGACCACAGCAGGCCCTTCTCACTCTGCTCTCAGCCTGCGACAGTGCAGGGAAAAGTCCATAAGGAACACAATTTTGATCACTGAAAAGGTTGAGTAAATCAAGATCAGGATATTTTAAGGATACTTCGGGGGAACTTCTTGGAGAAGGCAATGGCATCCCACTCCAGTACTCTTGCCTGGAAAATCCCATGGATGGAGGAGCCTGGTGAGCTGTAGTCCATGGAGTTGCTAAGAGTCAGACACGACTGAGCAACTTCACTTTCACTTTTCACTTTCATGCATTGGAGAAGGAAATGGCAACCCACTCCAGTGTTCTTGCCTGGAGAATCCCAGGGACGGAGGAGCCTGGTAGGCTGCCGTCTATGGGGTCGCACAGAGTCGGACACGACTGAAGCGACTTAGCAGTAGCAGCAGCAGGGGAACTTCTAAGTTTACGAAGACATAAGGCTTCAAGATAAGTCTTGTCTTTTCCCAAGACTATTGGTGCTTCTGCTTTAAATTCTGAGAGTAGTCAGTGATTTCAGACATTAAAAAGAGAGACCCTTGGGGTGGAAGTAATGAATGCTGAGGTGGTTTGATATTTATCATGCAGGGAGACTACAGACGGCAGCT
>NW_011494613.1:2527051-2534519 GCF_000754665.1 Bison bison bison | reverse complement strand
CAGACGGCAGCTGCGTCCATAAATATAGGTGGATAATTTGTGGAGACTGTGCATGTAAGGCAAACTCTTCCACTTGTCACTCTATCAAAACCTGAATGCTATTTTGATATGATTCTCCTGGAAGCTGCTTCACACAAATAACAATAATGACATGTATTCTTTTTATTCTTTTTGATAATTATCCAAGTGTTTGATTCTAAGGCAAAGCGTCTCAAACTTTAATGACCATAAGACAACTGGAGATCTTGTTAATATGTACATTTCTTTTTGAAAATTGAGGTATAATTGATTTACTGATATTGGTTTCAGGCGTACAATGTAGTGATTCACAAATTTTAAAGATTATACTCCATTTAAAGTTATTATAAAATATTGGCTATATTCTCTATGCTGTGTAATATATCCTTGTAACTTATTTTATACATAGTGGTTTGTACCTTTTAATCTTCTACCCTGTCTTGCCCCTCCTCCTTCCCCCTCCCCACTGGTAACCACTAGTTTGTCCCCTGGGAGCTTGTTTTGTTGTTTTCATTCATTTATTTTCTTAGATTCCACATATAAGTGATAGCATACACTATCCGTCTTCCTCTAATTCCACTAAGCATAATACCCTCTAGATCCATCCATGTTGTTGCAAATGGCAACTTTCATTCTTTTTTTGAATGTCTGAGTAGTATTCCATTGTATATGTACCACATCTTCTTTATCCATTCATTTGCTGGTAGACATTTAGGTTGCTTCCTTCTCTTGGCTACTGTCAATAATGCTGCTGTGAACACTGGGGCACGTGTATCCTTTTGAATTAATGTTTTCACTTTCTTGAGATATACACCCAGCTGAGGAATTGAGTCACACGGCAGCACTGTGTTTAGTTTCTTGAGTCACCTCCATATGGTTTTCCATAGTTAACCAATTTACATTCCCACCAGCAGTGTGTGAGGGTTCCCTTTTCTCTATATTTGCTATTTGTACACTTTTTGATGGTAGCCAATCTGACAGGTGTGAAGTGATATCTCCTTTTGATTTGCATTTCTCTGATGATTAGCAGTGTTGATCATCTTTTCATGTGCTTGTTGGCCATCTGTATGTCTTCTTTGGAGAAGTGTTTGTTCAGGTCTTCTGCCCCTTTTTTAATCGTTTTTTATTTTTCGATAAAATGTTGATTCTAAATCATTAAGTCTGGGGTGGAGTCAGACCTGCTGCAGTTCTAACAAGCTCCCAGGTGATGCCAATACTGCTGGTGAAAAGACTACACTTGGAGTCATGACTATGTAAGACAATGCAAATTACCCTATTTCAGCAGCCAGTCAGTCCTGGATAAGCAAAGACATACATATGTCTAGTTTAAATATGCAAACTCAAAAAATGCATTACTAATTTTGATCTACTGAGTCAGAAGGCATTTGTGGAAGAATTTGACTACTTTTATCCTCCCCCAACAGCTTTGCAACCATACCAAAGCCAGATGTAGCGCTAGAAGCGCTCCTGTTTCCTCAACTACCCAAGTGGAGTCTAGCACCCATGACTTTAATGAAATCTTATCACAAAGAAGTAAGTTTGGAAACATTCTTTCCTATGTTCTTTCCCCACACCAAATTTAACTCAAGTAATTAGGAAAGTATTTCCACCTGAATGAGTTTGGTAATATATTTTGTGTATCAGGTGAGAGAAAAAAATGAGTAATGCTGGCTGTAAGATCGGTCTGTATATGCACATGTTTGTGGAAGACTTTCGTTTCTTTTGTTATATAATTAACCTTTTGATTATTTAGTATTTTATTTTCTATAAGTCCAGGTGTTAAGCCATTTCATTCTTACATATGCTAAAAATCATGGGCCATTTCTTATAAACTCATATTGCTATTATCATACCTAACAATCATCAGTATTTCTGTGGTATCATCTAAAACTCAGACAATGTTCAAATTTCCACAGTTATTTCAGAAACTCTGTTACAGGTGGTTATTTAAAGTCTACATGTGATTTGGTTGTTATATCTCTCACGTGTCTTTTAATACCCCTTTCTTTCTTTTTTCCTTCATGCCATTGACTTGTTAAAGAAATCAGATCCATTGTCCAATATTCTAATCTGTTAGATTTGGAATAAAGGCACCTACCCACTTAAGAGAATGCCTTTGAAGCACATAGACCCTGATTTCCTATTGATGGAAAAACAGGGGTACAAAGACTTTGACTGATGTAGCTTTAAAGATCTGAAACCAAATCCTCATCTTCTAATTTCTTATCTAGTTATTTTTCTACTAAATATTCTTGACTCTGTGTTAAAGTATATGTATGGTGAGATATTGTAAATATTTGTGGTTTAAAAATGTGGTCTTCTACTTTGCAAGTCATTTGCTTAAGAAACTTGACTAAAATCTTATGAGGATAAGGTCAGGTCTTATTCACCATAATATTTGTTGAGTGTGGCAGAACCTGATGTCGTTTAATGCTCAAGAATGATGTCTGTTGAATAAGTGAATGAATGAATGAGCATGTGTTGTGTTTCACCAAAGTGTAATGAAGCCTTGAGTTCGAGTAGCGCCTTATCCTCTACAAATCTCTAGTGGTTCTCATTTATTTATGCAACAACCACATAAGATAAATATTGCAACCCCCATTTAACAGATAGAGAGATGGACAGCATCTTTCTAGGTATATGTTAGGTATAAATAAAAATGAAACTGGGATCCAGATTTTGACGAAATAAAAACTTTTCTTTCGTCAGCTGCCTCTTTATACAATGTCACCCACTCTGGTAGGGTAGGTACACAGAATACTTTGCAACTTGCAAAGCCTCTTAGCCCTCTTGGTCTCTTCACCAAGCATCCAAAATAGGAGCAATTATCACAAGATTGTAGATGAGGTAACTAAGCCTAAGCCACATGACTACTAACAGGAAAAGCCTAACTGGACCCCAGATTTTCTGACATCAACTTCAGTTTGTTTCTACTTTACAGCAGATTACACCCCTCGCCTGTCTGTCCACTGCCTCATTTCACTGTCAGACACAAGTCCGTCATCTTTTATGGCTCCTTGAGTACATTACTATTCATACCTATCTGGGTGGCCAAGATATGCTATGGACTTGTTCATTTATCACATCTTCCTCCTATTTATCATTCTAACCAGTTTCCTATTATTGCCCTATTACCTCCTTTGATACAGAAGCAGAGTTTTCACCTTTATGTACCTAATTCTATCCTCTTAAGTAGATGAGGCCCAACAGCTGACTGCCCAGACACTGAACTGGTCAGTTTTCGGATGCCCCTTATTTCTAACAGGAATCCAGAAATGAATGAACTAGAGTGTTTTGCTATTTGTTTGGTGTAAAGTATTACGCATTTAAGGTGAGTAGCTGCTTGGGGGGACTGATAAAAAATAATTAATATTCCCCAAAAAAATAAAGGGGAAAAGTAGCATTAACAGTTTTCTTTTGTCATATAATTAACCTTTTAACCACGTAGATGTTAATTGTTTGGAGAATACATTCATCACTTTGGGCATCTACTTACACACACACACCCCTCCCTTTTATTTTTCCTTACAGTGAAACACACTGCTCACCAGCCATTTAAGATTATTTTTTTCAGGGCTCATTTTTAAGAGATTCTGTTTAAAGGGTTTGGATACACGAACTTCTTCAATTTGATCTTGAACTCAGGTCTCAGTAATATGAGAATATAGGATTTGGGGCATCTACCCCCACTACACCTTTAGAAAATTACTTTGAAACATTTGGAAATTTTGCATCAGTGGGTGGATGGGGGTGGGTGGGAGCAGTTTTATTATGCACGTCCTTTTATGGGTTGTGGCCAGATATTTTCAATGTGCTATTATCCTAGTTTTATGGAGTTCTTGGACCCTGTTGGTATAAACATCTGGGAATAAGTGGTTGAGTGCAAGCTGTATGCTGTTGTGCCTGGGAAGAAATACATTTGTGTTACATTTAAATTTTAATGAATTATTCACAAGGGAAGTAATAACTTAAGTGTACTAACTACGCATAAGCCAAAATGAGGGATTATTTTTTTAAAGATTTTCTACTGGCTAATATACAAATGTTCTTTGGGTATTATCTATGTGCATATAATCAAATCATACAGATTCTTGTCTTCATAAATGCCAGGTCTACCTGGAGCTTTGGAGAAGGAGACTAGTGAATGAGGAAAGATTCTGCCGTTTATGTTCGTTCAGTGGGTAGACTGGGATGGAACTTGAAATTGAATTTCATGGTACTCACTCTTTGAGGGGAGAAAATCAATATGTCTATGATCAGTTCCTCTTTTGAAAATCTTCTTGATTCTGTTCTTTCTCAGACTTCAGTACTTTAATTACATAACTCTAAGAATGTTGTTAGTACTGAGTCCTTTTTTTCCTTTTAGCTTTGCTTTCTCCCTCTCCTACCTTTTTCTTTTCTCAAACTCTCTGTGGAAAGCTCTCATATGTCTCAGCTTGTAGGGACTGAAACCAGAGTCTCCCAGGTCCCTGCTGAGTCCCACATAGTGCACCAGTGTGAGTTCCAGCTCTGCCAACCAGCCTTATTTCTGAGTTGAATGTGAGCAGTGATCCTTTTCCTGGAGGCAGGATAATCCCTCTGGTCCCAGCTGCACTAATTGCCCGAGGAACAGTATTCTCCATGTTTGCACTTTGCCTGGGATAGGCTGTCTAGAAGCCTGTGAGGATGGGGCTGGAAGAAAGAGCTACTCCTCTCCCTGGGGGCTGCAGCTGTAACTGGGAGCTCTCATCACCTAACAGGTCCCAGGGTAACAGCAGTTCAGATGCTTGCGGCAGAATTGAGTCTGGGCTGTATCCAGTTTTGATTTTGCTCTTCAGATTAAAATAGATTCACGACTGAGGAAAGCAAGGAATGGCAGAGAGGGAAAAAAAGAGGGGGCAAGGGGAGAGAAAGGAAAGGAGGGGAACACACGTGCATGTTCAAAACCCTAACAGGATTGGGTGAGAGCCATCAAGTACCTGGTCCACTGCAATCGTAAAGTCTGCTTTCACCATCAGCGGTGGGGTTTGGCATCTGGAAGTGATTTCAGTCTGTGATTACCTTTGGACGGCAACACTTGTTGGTTCTTTACTAACAAGCAAGCACAGACCCAGAGCAAGCCTTTCATGCTAACAAGCAAACAAGCCGTCAGGCTGCAGATTTCAAAACCAGAGGCAGGAGGCAGATGTGAAGTGGGTCAAAATTCTGCGGCTCCTCAGAGAAAAAAAAGTTGAGAGAGAAAGGGGAAAAAAGTGCCTTTGTCCTCCTTAGCCCCTTCCCAAAGCACATGGAAAAGTCAACAGTTATTTCATAGATCATGTGTCCACCCATGTATTTCTAAACTTTTGGAATGCAACGAACACTGCCTGGGGCAAGCAGTAAAAGACACTTACTCTGCTCAAGTCCAGATTGTAACTTTGGTAAGCACAGTGGCTGTGGGCCATCTTCCATCTGAGACACTCCGGGCCTTGAACCCAAGTGACAAGATATTTTCTTTCTCTGTGTGGATTCACTCAGAAATCACCCATTCAAAATGCAGGCAAAGATTAAGGAGGTGAAATGTGAAAATTCAACTCTTCTCCCAGTCTATAATGTTTTGTCTCCTAAAATTTCTGCAGTAACCTATTCTTGAGATGTTGTTTTTTTTTTTTTTTGAAATGCTGTACTTTGATGCCAACTACCAGCATCAGATAGCCAAAGACTGTGATTATAACTTATACCTATTGGTGTCATCAAAAACTGCCCATGGGTTTTTAGCATTGACTAGCTTTTGTTAAATTTTAAAGGGAGCCAAACCAGGCTTTAAGAGCAGAAAGTCTGAAACAAAATACATTAGATTAAAGAATAGCAATGAAATAATAATGATGATAAGCCCAGGATTTCTTTAGTACATATCACGTGCCAGGCACAGTGCTGGGTCTTTATGTGTGTGCGTGTATGCTGTGCTCAGTTGTGTCTGACTCTTTGAGAACGATGGACTGTAGCCTGCCAAGCTCCTCTGTCCATGAGATTTTCCAGGCAAGAATATTGGAATGAGTTGCCATTTCTTCCTCCAGGAGATCTCCGACCCAGGGATCAAACCTGCATCTCCTGCATTGGCAAGCGGAGCCACCTGGGAAGCCCCTTTATATGTACAATTATTTTCATTTAATCCCACCCCAAACCCAGTGGCATGAATGCTATTATTACCCCTCTGTCCCTAGATGAGGAAATGGAGCTTCAAGGAAGTTACTTGCCCAGAGTCACACAGCTGGTATAAGGTAGAGCCAGAACTCAAACCCAGGGAGTCACAGGAGAATGTGGAGAAAATACACTGCATGTATGTTTCAGGCTCACTCTCCTCAACGAACTACAGTATAACTCAACTCTCCCCAGGATGTGTATTTGGTTTATGTCCATGGCGCAGGTGTGTAACTACATCAGTGCTTGCTTTTGTAGGAAGATGGTTGATACAATTATGTGTACTTTCCAACTTATTAAAAGAGATATACCAGAGTTATGTCCAGAGGCATATGACCATTACATCACTGCCTGTACCCCTGTGGGCCCCAAAAGGGGCCGGATTAAAACGTCCAAGGATCCTTGCTTTCTGGCATTCAAGCCCTGTGGATTTCCTTCCCCTTGTGTGTGAGATGGATCTGTTTCTAATACATAGGATACAGCACAACTGGTGGGCCGTCACTACTGAGATTGGGTCACAAAGACTGGCTCTCTCGCTGGTTGACTTTGAAGGAAGCCCGCTACCATGCTGTGAGAGGCCCTAAGGAGAGACCCACTTGGCTAGCGAGTGATGTTTCTGGCCAACAGCCAGGAAATTCAGCTTGGAAGTAGATCCTCTCCCAGTTAAGCTTTGAGAAGGCTCCAGCCCCAGCTTGACATCTTGACCGCAGCCTTGTGAGACCTAAAATCGGAGGCACCCAGCTAAGCTGCTCCCAGATTCCCAACAATTAGAAACTCAGGTAGTAACTGTTTGTTGCTTTAGATCACTAAGTTTTGGAGTAGCTATCTACATGGATAACCATGTGTGCTTACTACAGGTGAAGGGAGGACAGTAAGCCTGCCTCTTGTGAGTAGCCTCTGGGCGAACTAATCGAGAACCTTGGTCCAAGGAACGGGGCACAGAGGGTTTTCCTCAGGCCATGTCCTGTCACTGAACAGCAGCCCGGCTGGAGTCAGGATGTGGCTTCAGGAGCAGTCTACTCTCTTTGTCAATGGGTGGACGGCTCCGCTTTCTTCCAGCCTACTTATTATATCAGGACTGATTGTGCTGATTAGCCCAGGGGAAAGTGAAATTGAACTAAATTTGTAGCTCTTGAAAAAAGAACCAGGTCTAAGGCAGAGGACGGAGAAGGCAATGGCACCCCACTCCAGTACTCTTGCCTGGAAAATCCCATGGATGGAGGAGCCTGGTAGGCTGCAGTCCATGGAGTCGCTAAGAGTTGGACACGACTGAGCGACTTCACTTTCACTT
>NW_011494613.1:2524288-2526951 GCF_000754665.1 Bison bison bison | reverse complement strand
AGCGACTTCACTTTCACTTTTCACTTTCATGCATTGGAGAAGGAAATGGCAACTCACTCCAGTGTTCTTGCCTGGAGAACCCCAGGGATGGGGGAGCCTGGTGGACTGCCGTCTCTGGGGTCGCACAGAGTCAGACACGACTGAAGCGATTTAGCAGCAGCAGCAGCAGCAAGGCAGAGGAACTCACTCAGCAAATAGAAGCTTAATAGGCCCTCATCCTGCCCTCAGGTGGCTCACGGGCTCTCATGCACAGGTGTGAGTCATCCTGGCGAAGGCCTGCAGCCACGTGACCGTTCATGATGTGGAGGCAGCACAAAACAACAGGCTGCCAACCAAAGAACAGCCCAAAGGATTAGATTCTTTCTTTATTCAGTCTCTCGAGGTAACATCCAAGTGGGGAGTTCATTCTTTTCTTTTTAAAAGATTCAAATAATTTTATCATATTTGAAATTCAAAACTCCAAGACATTAAAACATATATATTGAGTCCCATTTTATAGGCAATCTATACTTATCTAGATGACTAGCCCAAGATTTCACATGTTTTCTCTTTTTAATTTACTTTATTGATGTAGAGTTGATTTACAATGTGTATTAGTTTCTGGCAATTCAGAAACTAATACACATTTATATATATATATATAAATATATATAATAGTTTGGAGGAACAAGATGGCAGAGGAGTAGCTGGACGTGGGGTACTTCTCTCTCCACAGATACATCAGGAATACACCTTCAGACACAGAACTGCATGCAAAACACCAGCTGAGAGTGGACAAGTGTTCCTGACCAGTGGAAAAGAATATGTAGAACCACGCAAAACTCAGTAGGGTGAAGAAACTAGGGGGAAAAACAGGAGTGTTAGTAGGACTGGGCCTGCCCTTCATGGGTGGGGGAACTGAAGCAGGGGTCCGATCCCCACAGTGGGGCAATTGTCTGAGTCAGAGGAGAAACATCTAAGGCTGAGAGGGAAACAGCTGATCTGTGGAAGCCTAAATGGAACGAGTATCAGACAGTCCTTGCCACAGCCATACATACCCCGAACAGGAATACGGGTCTCCTAGAAGGCACAGCAGCTGAGAGCTGGAGTTTAGGGATTGTGGAGCAATCCCAGGGCGAAGGCTGCTGTTGACTGCAGAGAGACAGATTGAGGGGATGTGAGGGAGGAGAATGTTGACATTCTAGGAATCAGTGAACTAAAATGGACTGGAATGGGTGAATTTAACTCAGATGACCATTGTATCTACTACTGTGGACAGGAATCCCTTAGAAGAAATGGAGTAGCCATCATGGTCAACAAAAGAGTCTGAAATGCAGTACTTGGATGCAATCTCAAAAATGACAGAATGATCTCTGTTCATTTCCAAGGCAAACCATTCAATATCACGGTAATCCAAGCCTGTGCCCCAACAAGTAACACTGAAGAAGCTGAAGTTGAACGGTTCTATGAAGACCTACAAGACCTTTTAGAACTAACACCCCAAAAAAGATGTCCTGTTCATTATAGGGGACTGGAATGCAAAAGTAGGAAGTCAAGAAACACCTGGAGTAACAGGCAAATTTGGCCTTGGAGTATGGAATGAAGCAGGGCAAAGGCTAATAGAGTTCTGCCAAGAGAACACACTGGTCATAGCAACACCCTCTTCCAACAACACAAGAGAAGACTCTACACATGGACATCACCAGATGGTCAACACTGAAATCAGATTGATTATATTCTTTGCAGCCAAAGATGGAGAAGCTCTATACAGTCAGCAAAAAGAAGACTGGGAGCTGACTATAGCTCAGATCATGAACTCCTTATTGCCAAATTCAGACTTAAATTGAAGAAAGTAGGGAAAACCCCTAGACCATTCAGGTATGACCTAAATCAAATCCCTTATGATTATACAGTGGAAGTGACAAATAGATTTAAGGGAGTAGATCTCATAGACAAAGTGCCTGATGAACTATGGATGGAGGTTTGAGACATTGTACAGGAAACAGGGATCAAGACCATCCCCATGGAAAAGAAATGCAAAAAAGAAAAATGGGTATCTGGGGAGGCCTTACAAATAGCTGTGAAAAGAAGAGAAGTGAAAAGCAAAGGAGAAAAGGAAAGATATAAGCATCTGAATGCAAAGTTCCAAAGAATAGCAAGGAGAGATAAGAAAGCCTTCCTCAGTGATCAACGCAAAGAAATAGAGGAAAACAACAGAATGGGAAAGACTAGAGATCTCTTCAAGAACAAAGAAGAGGAGGCAAGAGTACACAGAAGAACTGTAAAAAAAGATCCTTGGGACCCAGATAATCATGATGGTGTGATCACTCACCTAGAGCCAGACATCCTGGAATGTGAAGTCAAGTAGGCCTTAGAAAGCACCACTATGAACAAAGCTAGTGGAGCTGATGGAATTCCAGTTGAGCTATTCCAAATCCTGAATGATGATTCTGTGAATGTGTTGCATTCAATATGCCAGCAAATTTGGAAAAGTCAGCAGTGGCCACAGGACTGGAAAAGGGCAGTTTTCATTCCAATCCCAAAGAAAGGCAATGCCAAAGAATGCTCAAACTACCGCACAATTGCAGTCGTCTCACACGCTAGTAGATTAATGCTCAAAATTCTCCAAGCCAGGCTTCAGCAATACGTGAACCATGAACTTCCAGATGTTCAAGCTGGTTTTA
>NW_011494613.1:2519256-2523641 GCF_000754665.1 Bison bison bison | reverse complement strand
TTACTTTGCCAACAAAGGTCCGTCTAGTCCAGGCTATGGTTTTTCCAGTGGTCATGTATGGATGTGAGAGTTGGATTGTAAAGAAAGCTGAGTGCTGAAGAATTGTTGCTTCTGAACTGTGGTGTTGGAGAAGACTCTTGACAGTCCCTTGGACTGCGGGAAGATCTGATCAGTCCTGGGTGTTTTTTGGAAGGACTGATGCTAAAGCTGAAACTCCAATACTTTGGCCACCTCATGCAAAGAGTTGACTCATTGGAAAAGACCCTGATGCTGGGAGGGGTTGGGGGCAGGAGGAGAAGGGGACGACAGAGGATGAGATGGCTGGATGGTGAAACCGACTCGATGGACATGAGTTTGGGTAAACTCCGGGAATTGGTGATGGACAGGGAGGCCTGGCATGCTGCAATTCATGGGCTCTCAAAGAGTCGGACACGACTGAGCGACTGAACTGAACTGAACTGAACTGAGGGAGGAGATCATGGTGGGAAATGCCGGTGGAGGAAATCCAGGCAGCCGTGGAAGCAAGGCGATACTGCTAAGTCACACATAGCGGGTGGAACCATCACCATAGCCTTTCTCTCTCCCCACATGCCAGCATTGGCAGCTGAACAATAGAGTCACTGGCCCATCAAATGTGTGATGCACTGAACTACAGAGTAGAACCCCAGTCAGAGTGCTCTTTTAAGTGACTGATGTGCCCAACTACAGAGTAGGACCCCACTCAGGGTGCCCCTTTAAGTGACTGATATGCTGATCTACAGTGTAGGACCCCAGCCAGGGGGTCTATGTGCCTGATGTGCTGAACAACAGGCGAGGGAGCCCTCTAAGTGCCTGAACTGGTGAAGCTACAGAGAAAGACTGGCCAAAGAGGCCTTCTGAACGCCAGCTACAAGAGGCTCGAGAAAAGACTCTGATAGGGCCATAACTCCTGCGGTGGAGGCAGTCCATGTCCCTGCACACTTGGCGCTGCCAGGGTCCCTGCAAGCCAAGCAGCTGCGCCACCTTCATGCTCAACTCTTACTGGGGCAGAGCTGCCACAGGCAAAAATAGTCTTGCATCTATGTGCGCAGGATCACTTTGGTCGTGTCTGACTCTTTGCGACCCTGTAGACTGTGGCCTACCAGGCTTCTCTGGCAGGAAAGGGGGTTCTCCAGGCTAGAATACTGGAGCATATTGGCCAATGTTGGTTGCCATACCCTTCTAGAGCACTATATTTCCTGCTGCCCTAGCTGCCAACTCCCCTGAGTACCTGGTGCTGCGAGAACCCCTGGGACCCAAGCACCTGCACCACCTCCACACCTGGCCCTCACAGGGGCAAACCCAAGTCCTCCAGGGCAGCCTCAGGAGCAAGCCCCAGTGGACGACCCATGTGCACAGGCGGGAATAAAACCACAATTGAAACCCAGGGGCAGTGTGACTAAGGAAGAAGACCCAAAACCTTCCCACCAGCTGTACAAGCTGCAGATTAAATCTACAAGATCAACTAGGCAGACTCTGTGTCTATGGAATACATAGAAGGTCATTGAGAGCTCCCAAAAAAGAAAATGCACTAGTTCTGAGAGCTGTGGACAATGGAGGCAAGAACACCCAGGAGCAAGACCAGATTAGAATCTGAGCTGCCGCCACAGCAGGTCCAGAGATCAGCACAGTGTTCGAGGGCATCCTAGGCAGGTGAGGTGGACTGCAACTCCCAAAGCACTCTGACAGTTGTGACTCAAGAAAAACATTTATTATTCTTACGGTTTGATTTGTTCTGTAGATTCTTTTGGATTTTCTTTCTTTTTTCTTTTTTTTTTGGTCATTTTTTTCCCCTCTCTGTTGTAGTTGTCGATTTTATTGGCACTATGAAATCTAATTAAGCTTTTGAGCTTTTTTTTTTTTTCTCCTCAGTCACATTTTTTATTGTTGTTATAAATCTCTGCTTCTCCATTGGGCTTTTTGCATTTCTTCGGAGTTTTCCTTTAAAAAAAAAAAAACTCTCTGGTTTTAATTTTTAGTTTTTTAAACCTGTTATTGTTTTTTATACATTTATTCCTTTGTTTGCTTTTCCTACTGTTCTTTTCCCCTTCAAGTTAGTCTTTAATGTATGTAAATCTTTATCTACCTCTGTTTAACTTTGCGTATCTATTCTTTTTTTCTTTTCTTTCTTTCCTTGCCACTCAACATATTTGTTAGTTTTATTTTCATAGCTTTATTCCCCAATTGGCACCTTGCTTTAGTTGTGTTTTCCGGTTTGTGCTTTAGTTAGTTTTGTTCTTAACTAGCAGATATGATTGTTGGTTTCCTTTGTTTGCCAGGTCAATCTGTTGTACTTTATTTCTGTTGGACTGTTTTTATTTTGCTTATGGGTGTACCTGTGTGTGTGTGTGTGTGTGTGTGTGTATATTAAGTCACATTTTTTATTTTGCTATAAACCTCTACTTCTACTTCTTGGGCTTTTGCAGTTCTGTGGCGTTTTCCTTTTTTCTTTCTTCTTCCTTTCTTTTTTTCTTTTCTCTTTTTTATAATTTTAATTTTTTTTAAGTCTGGCAAGGATTTATTAGGAAGCTTATTAGTCACAGTGAATACAAAGCCATGAACAGAAGAACTGAGATCTCCAAATTCTGCCAATGGGCTTACAACACTGGTTAGAAGCTGATAAACATTAAGGATGTCCCAAAGAGAAGCATATCAAAGCCCCATCTTACCCCAACCAGGATACCCACAAACACAGAAACAATGCCCATGCTCTCCTCAGACCACTTCCCTGGGCAAGAGGGAAAAAAGACCCTCTCAAGCTATAAACCAACATCAGGAGATTCCTGCTCTTCAAGCTGTAACATGGGACATTGGTGCATGACAGACAACTCCAAGCTGGGCAATTTGACAAGAATGCTGAAAGATGACAGGGAGAAGGAGCAAGCAGGGACACGTATTTGTAGTTGGAGACCCTCCTGATGGTTAAGGCAAACACAATGCTGA
The DNA here is from genome assembly GCF_000754665.1 of Bison bison bison. Taxonomy (NCBI): domain Eukaryota; kingdom Metazoa; phylum Chordata; class Mammalia; order Artiodactyla; family Bovidae; genus Bison; species Bison bison. The sequence goes on along the minus strand of NW_011494613.1, from coordinate 2,520,680 downwards.
GGCTTCAGAAAGTTTACTGCAGCCCAGGAATAGTTTCCATTTTAAAAACAAGTCACACAATAATCCTGCCACAAAGCAACAAGACACTTGGGATCCCATGGCCACATAAACTGGGAAGGCAGGCATTATCCATGGCCTCCAGATACTGACCAGCCCAAGACCCAGAGAACCACAATTGTCCCTTGGCACCCACACAACCCTTCCTGGGGGTGTGATGTCTTCCATAGGCCAGGTTTCTGCAGCAAGCCCCAAAGACAAAGCTTGAAAGAGGCTGTGGCAGCCAACTCTTTGGAGCCCCATCTCTCTTTGTCCTTCCCAGCAGGATGTCATACTTTTCACCGACACAACGCCTCTGTGGGAGTCTTGGCCAGCCCTTAGGAAATAAAGAGTGTCTGTGGGGTAACCTGATAGACCCTGTGGTCGGCTGGATTGACTGATGCTTCATAATCACAGATGGTCACCTCATGTCAGCGAAGCTCAGTCCATTCTCCTCTCGGGCCAATATAAAAGACCTTTGTGGTATCGGCTCCAGAGTTTTTTTGAAATATGAGTTGAGAGAGGATAGACATTTGGAAAACGAGACATTTTGGTAGCATACTTTAATTCCCCTGTAAGGTCTGGGTTCAGACTAAAGGTCTGATCTAGCTCCCTGTCTGTATCATCAAAGGACATCTGTGGAATGTTCTTATACAGTCTCATCTCAGATGCCTTTAAGCTTGACATTGCCTGTAAATGGAATATTAAACAGAAGCTGTTCATCTGCATCATTTTCAACAAACTTGGAGCCGTATGTCCACTCCTCATGTGGCTTGAGGGCGAGGAGGCCGCTGACCTCGCAGTTATCATTGAGGCACTGCAGCCGCTCCAGGTCGATGCACAGGGGCAGGCCATAGGCTAGGCCACGCTGCTCTGGTGGCTCCTCCCATTCGGCACCTCCCATTTGGCGGAGCAGCAGCACCCAGCCCCGCCATGGCTGTGGCAGTGCGACATGGTGACGCCACTGCCCATGCGTCCCCTTGGCCCTGCTGCTGCCACTGCTGCTCCCCACCACTCGCTTTTTGCTCTGACCTAATTTTAATTTTTTTAACCTATTAAGACCATTCCCATAGAAATGCAAAAAAGCAAAATGGCTGTCTGGGGAGGCCTTACAAATAGCTGTGAAAAGAAGAGAAATGAAAAGCAAAGGAGAAAAGGAAAGATATAAGCATCTGAATTCAGAGTTCCAAAGAATAGCAAGAAGAGATAAGAAAGCCTTCTTCAGCGATCAATGCAAAGAAATAGAGGAAAACAACAGAATGGGAAAGACTAGGGATCTCTTCAAGAAAATCAGAGATACCAAAGGAACATTTCATGCAAAGATGAGCTCGATAAAGGACAGAAATGGTATAGACCTAACAGAAGCAGAAGATATTAAGACGAGATGG
>NW_011494613.1:2513976-2517834 GCF_000754665.1 Bison bison bison | reverse complement strand
GAGGATGAGATGGCTGGATGGCATCACTGACTCGATGGACGTGAGTCTGAGTGAACTCCGGGAGTTGGTGATGGACAGGGAGGCCTGGCGTGCTGCAATTCATGGGGTCGCAAAGAGTCGGACATGACTGAGCAACTGATCTGATCTGATATTTTTTTCTACATTTATTCCTTTGCCTCTCCTACTGTTCTTTTCCCCTTGCAGTTAATCTTTAATGCATATAAATCTTCTTCATCTACCTCTGTTTAACTTTGCATATCTATTCTTTCTTTCTTTCCATTCCTCTCAACATATGTGTTAGTTTTGTTTTCATTGCTTTATTCCCCACTTGGCATCTTGCTTTAGTTTTTTTTCCAGTTTGTGCTTTAGTTAGTTTTGTTCTTAACTGGTAAATAAAATTTTTTATTTCCTTTGTTCGCCAGATCAATCTATTGTGCTTTATTTTTGTTGAACTGTTTTGATTTTGCTTATGGGTGTATATATCAATAACCTCAGATATGCAGGTGACACCACCCTTATGACAGAAAGTGAAGAGAAAGTGGAGAGTGAAAAAGTTGGCTTAAAGCTCAACATTCAGAAAACGAAGATCATGGCATCCGGTCCCATCACTTCATGGGAAATAGATGGGGAAACAGTGGAAACAGTGTCAGACTTTATTTTCTGGGCTCCAAAACCACTGCAGATGGTGACTGCAGCCATGAAATTGATGGACGTGAGTCTGGGTGAACTCTGGGAGTTGGTGATGGACAGGGAGGCCTGGCGTGCTGTGATTCATGGGGTCGCAAAGAGTCAGACACGACTGAGCGACTGATCTGATCTGATCTGATCTGATGGGTGTATATGTGTATACTCCATTATTTTAATTATTATTTGCTTGATTTTGTAACTGTCATTTGTCTGAGGTTCATCTTTGGTTTATTGTTTTGGGGTATTTGTTTTAATCTCACTTAATACCATAACAAACCACTTGTGGAATCTTCCTTCCTGACCAGAGGTCAAGCCCTGAGCCTTTGGAGTAGGAGCACTGACTCCAAGACCCTAGACTCCCAGAGAACTAACCCTAGAGAGTACCAAATAGTGAGAACTCACACAAAGGAAACCACCTGAATACAAGACCCGGCATCACCCAACCACCAGTAGCACCCTGTGCAGGACGCCTCATCTAAACAACAACAAAACAAAAATACAAACCCAATAACCAGCAGACAGGATTACCACCTCACTCAGCCTTGCCCATCAGAGGAAAAATAAATAAACCAACAACAACAACAACAAACTCAGCACAAATCTCACCCTATACGAAGCTTAAACCACTGGACCAACCTTAGGAGAGCAGACGCCAAAAAGAAGAAAGAATTCAACCACGAAGGCTGGGAAAAGGAGACCTCAAACACAATAAATTTAAAAAAATAATAAAAGACAGAGAAATACTACACAAATGAAGGAGCAAACCAGAAACACAGAAGCCCAAATAAATGAAGAGGAAATAGGCAAGCTACCTGAAAAATAATTCAGAATAATGATAGTAAAAATGATCAAAAACCTTGAAAGCAAAATGGAGAAAATGCAAGAATCAATTAACAAAGACCTAGAAGAATTAAAGAATAAACATGCAGAGGCAAACAACACAATTACTGAAATTAAAAATACTCTAGAAGGAATCAATACCAGAATATCTGAAGCAGAAGAACGAATCAATGAGCTGGAAGATAAAATGGTGGAAATAACTTCTGAAGAGCAGAATAAAGATGAAAAGAACTGAGGATAGTCTCAGAGACCTCTGGGACAATATCAAATGCACCAGCATTTGAATTATAGGGGTCCCAGAAGAAGAAGAGAAAAAGAAAGGGTATGAGAAAAATTTTGAAGAGATTATAGTTGAAAATTTCCCCAATATGGAAAAGAAAATGGTCAATCAAGTCCAAGAGGTACAAAGAGTCCCATACAGGATAAAACCCAAGGAGAAACATGCCAAGACACATACTAATCAAACTAACAGACTAAACACAAAGAGAGAATATTAAAAGCAGCAAGGGAGAAGCAACAAGTAACATACAATGGAAACCCCATATGCTTAACAGCTGATCTTTCATCAGAAACTCTGCAGGCCAGAAGGGAATGGCAGGATATATTTAAAGTACTAAAAGGGAAAAACCTACAACCAAGATTGCTGTACCCAGCAAGGATCACATTCAAAATTGATAGAGAAATAAAAAGCTTCTCAGAGAATCAGAAGTTAAGAGAATTCAGTATCACCAAACCAGCTTCATGACAAATGTTAAAGGGACTTATATAGACAAGAAATACAAGAAAAGAAAAAAGATCTACAAAATCAACCCCAAATAAGAAAATGGCAATAGGAACATATATATCAATAATTACTTTACATGTAAATGGACTAAATGTGCCAAGGAAAAGACACAGACTAGCTGAATGGGTACAAAATCAAGACCCATATATGTGCAGTCTACAAGAAACCCACTTCAGACCTAAAGACGCATATAGACTGAGAGGATGGACAAATATATTCCATGCAAATGGGAAGCAAAAGAAAGCTGGAATAGCAACCCTCATATCAGACAAAATAGATCTTAAAATAAAGAAGACTATAAGAGATAAGGAAGAACACTATATAATGATCTAGGGATCAATCCAAGAGAAAGATATAACAATTGTAAATATCTATGCACCCAACATAGGAGCACCTCAATACATAAGACAAACACTGCAGCTGCTACAGCTAAGTCACTTCAGTCATGTCGAACCCTGTGTGACCCCATAGACGGCAGCCCACCAGGCTCCCCTGTGGGATTCTCCAGGCAAGAACACTGGAGTGGGTTGCCATTTCCTTCTCCAATGCATGAAAGTGAAAATGAAAAGGGAAGTCGTTCAGTCGTGTCTGACTCTTCGCGACCCCATGGACTGCAGCCTACCAGGCTCCTCCATCCATGGGATTTTCCAGGCAAGAGTATTAGAGTGGGGTGCCATTGCCTTCTCTGAAGACAAACACTAACAGACATAAAAGGAAAAATTGACAGTAACACAATAATAGTAGACTTGAACACCCCACTCACACCAATAGACAGATCATCAAATCAGAAAACTAATAAGGAAACACAAGTCTTAAATGATACATTAGATGAGATGGATCACATTTATATCTTCAGGACATTCCATCCAAATGCAAAAGAGTGCATCTTCTTCTCAAGTGCACATGGAACATTCTCCAGGATAGACCATATCTTGGGTCACAAGTCAAACCTCAGTAAATTTAAGAAAATTGAAATCGTTATCAAGCATCTTCTCCGACCACAACACTATAAGACTAGATATCAATTACAAGAAAAAAAAACTGTAAAAACACAAACACATGGAGATTAAACAACATGTGTCTAAATAACCAACAAGTTACTAAAGAAATCAAAAGGGAAATCAAAAAATTTCTAGAAAGAAATGACAATGAAAGCACGGCAACTCAATACCTATGGGCTGCAGCAAAAGCAGTTCTAAGAAGGAAGTTTATAGCAATACAATCCTACCTCAAGAAACAAGAAAAACATCGAATAGACAACCTAACTTTCCCCCTAAAACAACTGGAAAAAGGAGAACAAAAAACCCACAAAGTTAGTAGAAGGAAAGAAATCATAAAAATCCAAGCAGAAATAAATGAAAAAGAAATGGAAGAAACAGTAGTAAAGATTAATAAAACTAAAAGCTGGTTCTTTGAGAAGATAAACAAAATTGACAAACCTTTAGCCAGACTCATCAAGAAAAAAAGAGAAGAATCAAATCAACAAAATTAGAAATGAAAAAGGAGAGGTTACAACAGACAATGCAGAAATGCAAAGGATTATAAGA
>NW_011494613.1:2510206-2513462 GCF_000754665.1 Bison bison bison | reverse complement strand
AACACATCAAAAAGCTCATACACCATGATCAAGTTGGGTTTATTCCAGGGATGCAAGGATTCTTCAATATACAGAAATCAATCAATGTGATACACCATATTAACAAATTGAAAGATAAAAACCATATGATCATCTCAATAGATGCAGAAAAAGCCTTCAGCAAATTTCAGGACCCATTTATGATTAAAAGTCTTCAAAAAATGGGCATTGAAAGAACCTACCTCAATATAGTAAAGGCCATATATAATAAGCCTACAGCAAACATTATTCTCAGTGGTGAAAAACTGAAAGCATTCCTCCTAAGATCAGGAACAAGACAAAGGTGTCCAGTTTCACCACTATTATTCAACATAGTTCTGGAAGTCCTAGCTACAGCAATCAGAGAAGAAAAAGAAATAAAAGGAATCCAGGTCAGGAAAGAGGAAGTAAACTTTCACTGTTTGCAGATGACATGATACTGTACATAGAAAACCCTAAAGATAGTATCAGAAAAGTACTAGAGCTAATTAGTGAATTTAGCAAAGTTGCAGGATACAAAATCAATACACCAAAATCACTTGCTTTTCTATATACTAACAATGAAAAATCAGAAAGAGCAATTAAGGAATCAATCCCATTCACCATTGCAACAAAAAGAATTAAATATCTAGGAATAAACTTACCTAAGGAGACAAAAGAACTGTAGACAGAGAATTATAAGACACTGATGAAAAAAATCAAAAGATGACATAAACAGATGGAGAGATATTCCATGTTCCTGGGTAGGAAGAATCAATATTGTGAAAATGACTACACTACCAAATGCAATCTAAAACTCAATGCTGCCTCTATCAAATAACCAATGGCATTTTTCACAGAACTAGAACAAAAAATTTCACAATTCATATGGAAACTCAAAAGACCCCAAATAGCCAAAACAGTCTTGAGAAAGAAGAATGGAGCTGGAGGAATCAACATTCCTGACTTCAGATTATACTACAAAGCTACAGTCATCAAGACAGTATGCTACTGGCACAAAAACAGAAACACAGACCAATGGAAAGCCCAGAAAGAAACCCATGCACCTATGGGTACCTTATTTTTGACAAAGGAGGCAAGAATATACAATGGGACAAAGACAGCCTCTTCAATAAATGGTACTGGGAAAACTGGACAGCTACATGTCCAGAATGAAATTAGAATACGTCCTAATACTGTACACAAAGATAAACTCAAAATGGATTACAGACTGAAACATAAGACCAGAAACTATGAAACTCTTAGAGGAAAACATAGGCAGAACACTTGATGACATAAATCAAAGCAAGAACATCTATGACCCACCTCCTAGAGTAACGGAAATAAAAACAGAAGTAAACAAGTGGGACTGATTAAACTTAAAAGCTTTTGCACAGCAAAGGAAACTCTAAGCAAGGTGAAAAGACAACCCTCAGAATGGGAGAAAATAATAGCAAATGAAACAACTGACAAAGGATTAATTTCCAAAATATACAAACAGCTCATGCAACTCAATACCAGAAAAACAACCAACCCCATCAAAAAGTGGGAAGAAGACCTAAACAGACACTTCTCCAAAGAGGACATACAGATGGCTAACAAACACATGAAAGATGGTCAACATCACTCATTATTAGAGACATGCACATCGAAACTACAATGAGATATCACCTCACACCAGTCAGAATGGCCATCATCAAAAAGTCTACAGACAATAAATGCTGGAGAGGGTGTGTAGGAAAAGGGAACACTCTTGCACTGTTGGTGGGAATGTAAATTGATACAGCCACTATGGAAGATGGTATGGAGATTCCTTAAAAAACTAGCAATAAAACCACCATATGACCCAGCAATCCTACTCCTAGGCATATACTCTGAGAAAACCAAAATGGAAAAAGACACACATATCCCATTGTTTATTGCAGCACTATTTACAATAGCTAGAACATGGAAGCAACCTAGATGTCCATCGACAGATGAATGGATTAAGAAGTTGTTTTACATATATACAATGGAATATACTCAGCCATAAAATGGAACACATTTGAGTCAGTCCTAATGAGGTGAAGGAACCTAGAACCTATCATACAGAGTGAAGTAAGTCAGAAAGAGAAAGATAAATATCGTATTCTAATGCATATATATGGAGAAGGCAATGGCAACCCACTCCAGTACTCTTGCCTGGAAAATCCCATGGATGGAGGAGCCTGGTGGGCTGCAATCCATGGGGTTGTGAAGAATCGGACACGACTGAGCGACTTCACTTTCACTTTTCACTTTCATGCATTGGAGAAGGAAATGGCAACCCACTCCAGTGTTCTTGCCTGGAGAATCCCAGGGATGGGGGAGCCTGGTGGGCTGCCGTCTACAGGGTAGCACAGAGTCGGACACGACTGGAGTGACTTAGCAGCAGCAACGCATATATATGGAATCTAGAAAAATGGTACTGAAGAATTTATTTACAGGGCAGCAGTAGAGAAACAGACAGAGAGAGTAGACTTATGGACATGGGGAGAGGGGAGGAGAGGGTGAGATGTATGGAAACAGTAACATGGAAACTTACATTACCATATGTAAAATGGATAACCAATGGGAATTTGCTGTATGTCTCAGGAAACTCCAACAGGGGCTCTGTATCAACCTAGAGGGGTGGGGTGCGGAGGGAAATGGGAGGGAGGTTCAAAAGGGAGGGAATATGTGTATACCTATGGCTGATTCATGTTGAAGTTTGACAGAAAACAACAAAATTCTGTAAAGCAATTATCTGTCAATTAAAAAATAATTTAAAATAATAGTTTGCATCTGCTCATCCCAATTCCCAATCTGTCTCTCTCTGTTGGCAACCGTGGGTATGTTCCCTACGCCTGTGAGTCTGTTTCTGGTTTGTAGATAAGTTCATTTGTACCACGTTTTAAATCCCACGTACATGATATCACGTTGTGTTTGTCTTTCTCTGACTGACTTCACTTAGTATGATAATCTCTAGGTCCATGTTGCTGCAAACGGCATCTGTTGACGGGCATTAACGTTGTTTTCATGTTTTGACTATTGTAAATAGTCCTGCTATGAACATAGGACTGCATGTATCTTTTCAAATTATAGTTTTGTTTATATACATTATATATATATATAAGTCCAGGAGTTGGACTGCTAGGTCATATGTCAATTCAAGTTTTAGTTTTTTGAGGAACCTCCATACTGTTTTCCATAGTGGCTGCAGGAGTCCATTCTTAATGCACAGCAAAACATCTTTAGAATC
>NW_011494613.1:2495173-2510106 GCF_000754665.1 Bison bison bison | reverse complement strand
TTAGAATCGCCTCTCAGTTTCAGCCACTCTCAAATTCCTCCTCACTACTGGCAGCTGCTCCTCCTCATTCCCTCTCAACTCCCAATTTAGGACTTTGTTGTTTTTGCTTTTTAAAAACTTAAATATTTTCTTTTTTAAAAAAATTTATTTACTTTTGGCTGCACTGGGTCTTCACTGCTGCTTCCAAACTTTCTCTAGTTGTGGCCCTTGGGAGCTACTCTGTAGTTGTGGTGTGCAGGCTTCTCATTGCGGTGGCTTCTCTTGTTGCAGGGCATGGGCTCTAGAGCACATGGGCTCAGCAGTTGCAGCTCCCATGCTCCAGACTGCAGAATTAGTAGCTGTGGCACAGGGGCTCAGCTGCCTCACATCATGTGAGATCTTCCAGGACCAGGGACTGGACCCATGTCCCCTGCATTGGCAGTGGGTTCACCACTGGACCACCAAGGGAGGTCCTTAGGACTTTTTAAAACCAGCTTTTTACCACGCCCCATCCCCTTCATTCTTGTTTCTTTCTGATGGACATCTTCTTGTCCACAAGTCCCATGCTGGCAGGCGGGTAGGGCCACACTGCCTGTGGATTGTTGTGTTTGGCTTCTGCAACAATCCAAATTTGATTTAATTTGAGAAATGGTTAGATCTGACCACAAGGGGGCTCCCTTCTGGCCCGGCAGAGTGGAGTCCTGCATCTCACCTGCTTTTGCTTCACAGGCTCAACTCTCTGCTGCTTCTCCTCTGCCGCTGGCCTCACCACTGCACCCCTGCCCTGCTCTGCCAGCATTTTGCTCTGTGCCTCTTGCTCCAGCTTCACACCCAGCTCCCCACGCTGACTCTGAGATGGAGGAGAAAGGAGTGTGCCCAGTGGACAAGCCAGGATTTTCTTTAGGGGGCAGAATGCAGGAAGGGAAAGAGGCAGAGAATATACACAGGATAAAAAAGCTTGTCCCTGTTAACATGTAAAATTGCAAACTCTCATAAATGCTGTGAAGGAAAAGAGCATAGATTCTTGCTCAGTTCCTGCCAACACCAAGACGATGCGGCACGGCCTCTGTGGAAGGAGTCCCATGGGCCTGGGCTGAAGGACACATGAGGTCTGCTGCACCCGTGTCAGCACTGCTCTGGTGACATGGGGAACCTGGCGAGGGCTGCTGTGAGCCTTCGCTCTGCGGAGTGTCGTGGCTCTGCTCTGTTTTAAGAAGGAAACCAGGAATGAGCTGATGGGTTTGTTCTGGCAGCAAGATGCGGAGCTCGCTTAGGAAAGGAAGACCAAGGTTTATTATGATTGGGTGAAGCCCTTAATTGCCACTTTGGATGAAGCTTAGTTTTAAAAATTCATATTCTGTAGCCAAAGGGCCTCTCCTCTTACAGAAGTACTATGGCTAATTAATGGCTGGGCATCTTGTAAGAGGAGGCTATTTATTTTTAGTAAAAGCTTCTTGGAATTTTCCTGACTTCTGCCTCCTTCCAGTGCCCTTGGCTGCCAGAGGATGTTAACAGGCCTGAGTAGGGCTGAACTTTGCTCACGGCCAGTGAGCCTCTTCCTGGGATTCTTCTTTTTGGGGGAGGGAATGAGCATGGCTCTGGCTCCTCTCCGCCTGCCCCCAGCTGGTGGCCCAGCTGCTGAGGCAAGAGCCAGAACCCAGTGGTAGGCCCTCCGGTTCCCCTCCAGAGATGGTGAGCTTTCCCTTCCCTGGCTTAGACACCAAGAAGGGTGTGGAGAAGTCCATCAGCCCAGTGACAAGGGGCTGAGAAGTCAGGCAAGGCTCTGAGGTATACAGATATCCCTGGCTGTCTCGCCGTTGTCCATCCGGGTTCACTCCTTACCCCCCTCTTCCAGCTCAGGACCTGACAAGGCTCACCTGTGTGGACCGACCACAGATCCCCCGCCCCCTGGCTTTCTGCCTTCCCTGGGGTTTGGCCAGTGTGGAACACCAGCAGGAGATGGAGGTGGGTGTATCATTCTCTGGCCCTGTGCCATGCGGCTACAGCTCTCGTCAGGAGAGCCTCTTCACACAGCTTGCTCCGTTCAGATTCCGGAAGCCAGGTTCAGCTCTTCCCATCAGAGCAGGGGCAGTAATGGAGCCCCACCACGGCTAGCCCATTGCTGCCCACACCTTGGCAAAGAGTTTGCTTACTCAACCCTCCATTAACCTTGTTTGAGTGTGCCCTCTGTTTCCTGCAAGAACATGGACTGATAACCAGATCTTCCAGAATTGCCTTTCCTGGGGAGCAGTGAGAGAGTCAGCCAGGACTGGGGCCTAAACTGCCGTGTGCAGACAAGGCCTTGTGCAGGCCTGTGATTTTGCTCTCCTTCCCCTTCAGCCTTTCTCTCGTGATGCAGAAGGAGCCCCTGGAGGACTTGGGCCTCACGAGAAAAAGGCTGAAGGGAAAGGAGGGCAAAATCACAGGCCCTCACAAGGCCTTGTCTTCTTCCATCTTCTTGGATGGCTCTCTGTCACTTGTCTAGCTTCTGGCAAATTAGGAGACAACAGCAAAAACATATGGATTCTCAAAAGAACTGGCATGTGTGTTTAAACCATGTTCAAATGTAGGTTCATTCCAGGCCTGAAGGGTTTGGGCTCACTGGAAGGTTTTGGATTTCAAGGCAGAAGGCTCTGGAGGGTAACATGAGTAGATGGAATAAGGAGAAGGTTAGCAAGGAGAAGCAAGGGGAAAGTTTTTACTTTGGCATTGTACACCCTTGCTTGCTTGAAGGAGTAGATTTTGGTGTCCTTTCCCTCTGCTACGTAGCCATTGTCACGTGAGGCTGTCACACATGGGCCTTACGTTAGTTTCTTCCGATACGTAAAACACTCTTTCCTGTTTTCTCTCATGTGCTGTGTTGTGCTTAGGTGCTTAGTCGTGTCCAACTCTTTGCGACCCCGTGGACTGTAGCCCACCAGGCTCCTCTATCCGTGGGAATCTCCAGGCAAGAATACTGGAGTAGGCTGCCATGCCCTCCCTCCTTCATGCCCCCCCTCCCTCTAGGGAATCTTCCCAACCCAGGTATTGAACCTAGGTCTCCTGCATTGTAGGCAGATTCTTTACCATCTGAGCCACCATAATTCTTGGAAAGAAGCACAGGGACACATATATACATGACATTTTAAAGGCCTTTGAACTTTTCTGTGTATAGTAAATCCTTGCCTTCTTAGTTCAATAAAGACAACTTTAAAGTAAGATGTTATAGGAATGAAATTTTCGTCCAACGCAATACTTCAAAGAATCATGTACAAAGGCCCTGAGGTGAGGCTAGAGGGTCAGGGGTAAAATAAATAGAAACAGATGCATTTAAATTACTGGCTTCACAAACTCTTCCAGAAAATAGAAGAGGAATATTTTCCAACCCTTTTTATTAAGTCAGTATTACCCTGATCCCTGAACTAGACAAGAGCATTACAAGAAAACTACTGAACCAAAACCCTCATAAACATATATGTAAAATCCTTAACAAAATACTGGTAAATCAAATTCAGTAATATATAAAAATAATAAATCAGGACTGTCAATGAAGGGAGATTTATCAAAGAAGTACAAGATTACTTCAACATCTGAAAATCAGTCAATGTAATTCACCATATCAGTAAGCTCAAAAAGAAAAATCATATTATTATCTGAAACAATGCGGGGTGGGAAGCATTTTATGAAGTCCAAAATCTATTCATAATGGAAACTTTATATAGGCTTGCAATGGAAGGAGATGTATATACAGGTGGCACAGTGGTAAAGAATCCACCTGCCAATGCAGGAGATGGAGGTTCAATCCCTGGGTCAAGAAGATTCCCCTGGAGAAGGAAATGGCAACTCACTCCAGTGTTCTTGCTGGGATAATCCCATGGACAGCAGGAGCCTGGAGGGTCACAGTCCATGGGGTCACAAAGGGTCAGACACGACTGAGCGACTGAGCACACCCAAACCTGAAATAGGGAATCAACAAAAGGCTGTAGTTAACGCAGTACTTAGTGGTGAAATTCTGAATGTTTTACTTTAAAGGCTGGGAACAAAGTGGAGGTGTCTGCTCTCATCACTCATGGTCAACGTTGTCCTGGTGGTTCTAGCCAGTAGTAAGGGAAGAAAAATAAATAAGAGAGTCATATATCTTGGAAAGGAAAAAGGAAAACTATCTTGATTAGCAAATAACATAATTATCTACATAGAAAATCCCAAGAAATCATAACAATTACTTAACTGCTATGTGAATTTAGTGAGTTGAGACAACACATAGTCAATATAAAAGGTGAATTATATTTCTCCATATTATCAATGAGCAATTGGAAATTGAAGCAAAAAATACAGCTTCTGATAGCATGAAAATGAAATGCTCAAAGAGAAATTCAACAAACTATTTATAATACCTGTACATTGCCGAGAAAAATCAGAGATCTGCAGAGATAGATCTATACACTATGCTTTTGGATTGAAATTCTCAATATTGTTTAAGATATCAGTTCTTCCTCAAATTGATCAACACGTTGAACAAGTCCCAGTGAAAATTCCAGGAAGCTGCTCCTTTTTAGAAATTGAAAAGCGGATTCTTAAATTTATATGGAAATGCAAAAGACCTAGAATAGCCAAAATAATTTTGAAAAAGAGAAACAAAGATGTGGTGTTCATAATATCAGATTTTAAGACATAATATAAAATTATGGTAATAAAGGCAGTATGGTATTGGTATAAAAAGGGACATGTATATCAATAGAAAGTTAGAAATATTTGATTGGCCAAAAGTTCGTTCAGGATTTTCTGTAAGATATTGTGGGAAAGCCAGAATGAATTTTTTGGCCAACCAGTAGAGCCACACACGTACGCACACTGAGTCACTCAGTCCAACTCTCTGCAACTCCATGGACTGTAGCCCGCCAGGCTCCTCTGTTCATGAGATTCTCCAGGCAAGAATACCAGAGTGAGTTGCCATGCCCTCCTCCAGGGGATCTTCCCGACCCAGGGATCGAACTGCGTCTCTTACCTATCCTGCATTGGCAGACGGGTTCTTTACCACTGGCCCCACCTGGGAAGCCCATAGTATAGTCAACTGAATTTTGACAAAGATACTAAGCTAATCGGGTGAAAAAAAGGACCTTTTAGAAAATTGTGCTGGACAGTTGAAAAAATTGGACATCCACATATAAAACCCACAAATTTCAACCCTTACCTTGCAGCATGTATAAAAGTCAACTTGAAAAGCATCATCCCACAAAGTGGACAGACTGACACAGAGAAGAGAGTAGGGGCCTTAGGGTCCTAAGTCAGACAGATCCCAGTCCTGGATCTGTCACTTACTAATCTTAGCTTTGAGCAAATACTTTAAACCTCCTGAGTCTTGGTTTCCTTTTCTGTAAAATAGGGACATGATACTTGCCTTGCAAGGGTGTCTGTAAATATTAAATGGGACCTATATTAACATGTCAAGAATCCAGCATGTAGAATTTCTCAACCAACAGTTGTTGTTATCATCATCATTATCAATTATTGTTGTTGGTGTTCAGTCACTCAGGTGTGTCTGACTCTTTGTGACCCCATGGACTGCAGCACACCAGGCCTCCCTGTCCTTCACCATCTCCCAGAACTTGTTCAGACTCGTATCCATCGAGTTGGTGATGCCATCCAACCATCTTGTCTTGTCCTCTGTTGTCCCCTTCCCCTCCTGCCTTCAATCATTCCCAACATCAGGGTCTTTTCTAATGAGTCAGTTCTTCGTGTCAGGTGGCCAAAGTATTGAAGCTTCAGCTTTAGCATCAATTCTTCCAGTGAATATTCTGGGTTGATTTCCCTTAGGTTTGACTGGTTTGATCTTCTTGCAGTGCAAGGGACTCTCGAGAGTCTTCTCCAGCAAAACAGTTCAAAAACATAAATTCTTCCATGCTCAGCCTTCTTTATGGTCCAAATCTCACACCCAAACATGACTACTGGAAAAACCATAGCTTTGACTAGACGGACCTTTGTTGGCAAAGTAAATGTCTCTGTTTTTTAATATGCTTTCTAGATTTGTCAGAACTTTTCTTCCAAGGAGCAAGCATCTTCTAATTTCATGGCTATAGTCATCATCCACGGTGATTTTGGAACCCAAGAAAATAAAATCTTTCACTGTTTCCATTGTTTCCACATCTATAAGTCATGAAGTGAAGGGACCAGATGCCACAATCTTAGTTTTTTGAATGTTGAGTTTTAAGCCAGCTTTTTCAGTCTCCTCTTTCACTTTCATCAAGAAGCTCTTTAGTTCCTCTTTGCTTTCTGTCATAAGAGTGGTGTCATCTACATATCTGAGTTTATTGATATTTCTCCCATAAGTCTTGAATTCCAGCTTGTGATTCATCCAGCCTATCATTTAGCATCATGTACTCTGTGTGTAAATTAAATAGGGTGACAATATACAGCCTTGACACACTCCTTTCCTAGTTTTGAACCAGTCTGTTGTTCCATGTTCGGTTCTAACTATTGCTTCTTGATCTTTATACAGGTTTCTCAGGAGGTAGGTAAGGTGATCTGGTATTCCCATCTCTTGAAGAATTTTCCACAGTTTGTTGTGATCCACACAGTCAAAGGCTTTAGCATAGTCAAGGAACCAGAAGTAGATGTTTTTCTGGAATTCTCTTGCTTTTTCTGTGATCCAACGGATGTTGGCTATTTGATCTTTGGTTCCTCTGCCTTTTCTAAATCCAGCTTGTATGTCTGGATGTTCTCAGTTCACGTACTGGTGAAGCCTAGCTTGGAAAATTTTGAGCATGCTAGCATGTGAAATGAGCACAATTGTATGGTTTTGAACATTCTTTGGCATTGCCCCTCTTTGGGATTGGAATGAAAACTGACCTTTTCCATTCCTGTGGCCACTGTTGTTTTCCAAATTTGCTGGCATGTTGAGTGCAGCACTTTCACAGCATCATTTTTTAGGATTTGAAATAACTGAGCTGGAATTCCATCACCTCTACTAGGATTGTTAGTAGTGATGCTTCCTAAGGCCCATTTGACTTCACACTCCAGGATGTCTGGCTGTAAGTGAGTGATCACACCATCATGGTTATCTGAGTAATGAAGATCTTTTTGTATAGTTCTTCTGTGTATTCTTGCCACTTCTTCTTAATATCTTCTGCTCTGTTAGGTCCATACCATTTCTGTCCTTTATTATACCTTTATTATGTCCTTTATTATATATCATTGCATGAAATGTTCCCTTGGTATCTCTAATTTTCTTGAAGAGATCTCTAGTCTTTCCCATTCTATTGTTTTCCTCTATTTCTTTGTGTTGATCACTGAGGAAGGCTTTCTTATCTCTCCTTGCTATTCTTTGGAACTCTGCATTCAGATGGGTATATCTTTCCTTTTCTCTTTCGCCTTTAGCTTCTCTTCTTTTCTCAGCTATTTGTACGGCCTTCTCAGACAACCATTTTGCTTTTTTGCATTTCTTTTTCTTGGAGATGGTCTTGATCACTGCCTCCTGTACAATGTCATGAACCTCTGTCCATAGTTCTTTAGTCACTCTGTCTATCAGATATATTCCCTTCAATCTATTTGTCACTTCCACTGTATAATCATAAGGGATTTGATTTAGGTCATACCTGAATGGCCTAGTGGTTTTCCTTACTTTCTTCAATTTAAGTTTGAATTTTGCAATAAAGAGTTCATGATCTGAGCCACAGTCAGCTCCTGCTCTTGTTTTTGCTGACTGTATAGAGCTTCTCCATCTTCGGCTGCAAAGAATATAATCAGTCTGATTTCAGTATTGACCATCTGGTGATGTCCATGTGTAGCCTAATTATTTAATTAGACTTGATTAGAAGTGCTCTAAAAAATCAGAATGTATGGTTAGGCAAGGAAGAGGTCAACCTGAAGTTGATATGGCTATTTCATTTTATTTATAACTAAGCATTGTTCTATGATGGCTTTAAGGTAAATTATATATAAACAAAAGGATAAAAATAATCACAGGAGCCTATGACAAGGAAATGGGCAGAAAATTATAATATTAATATCAAGAAATGCATATTCTGAAGATCTTGATAGTTGCTATGGATGAGTCACAGTTTGGCTTTGATAATTCAACATAAAGAAGAAGATACACTGAGTTTCAAGATTCATTCTTTCCACCAGCTACAAACAAGCTAGGTGGTGAGCAAAATGCATAGCCTACGATCTTGGTATGTTGCTAGAGATAAGTCACTAATTTGACTTTGAAATTTTTAATAATTCAATGTAAAAAGGAAGATATGCTTAGCTTCAAGGTTCACACTTTCACTAACTACCAATAAGCTAGGTCATGAGAAGAAATACATATTTTCCTTACACCCCAGAGACCTCAAACAGAGGAAGCACAGTCGTGAAGCGGATGGTTTCCCAACCACAACCCCCATAACCTCAGAAGTGAGTTTCTTATAAAATCCTTCAGTATTGGCCAAATCACAGATCTACACCTCTGTAAAAAGCATGAGACTCACATGGTTTGAAGTAATCCTAAGGTAAAAATTTTAAATATCTGAAGAATGTTTGTGTGGCTTTTCAAGCCAGCCCTTCTAAATAGTTCTTGAAACTTTTGGTAAGTGTTGGAGAGCAGAGAGTTCAAAATTGTAATTTCTGGCAAGAATTTCAAAGGTGAATATTTTGCTAATTAAAAGAAAAGACAGTCACAGGCTAAGAGTAGAGTAAAGATCCTTTGGAAATTAAAGAGTCTAGCTGAAATCTACCTCTGCAGAGCAGTGGGGTAAGGGACAAACTACGGGCAGGGTAGAAAATACTCCCACAAAGCAGTCCCACGGCCTGCTCTGACACACGGGGGAACAGGCAATTGAGATCCAAAGTTCTAAGCTATAGTGTGAGGCTATAATGATTTTAGTCTGGAAAAATTTCAAAGCAGATGTTAGCAATCACCCACCATGGGCACTGAAAAAAATCTCAGTAAAATACACATAGCATTTCTAATTTTAAGCAGTGTAGGTTCTGGTCAAACACTTCAAGATGAATTAGTTGCAAATCAGATTCTCAGACAGTAAAATGATTTGACCAGTGGTAGAGAATTGCTGGATGTAAGCCACATGAAACACAGAGCACGTCTGCCAAGGATAATGAATTTGGTTTGGAGAAGTTGATCTTTCTTTCTGGTAACATTTAGATAACAGGGTTAAAAAAATTTTTTTTGAGACTACTTCTAGTACATGCTGGAAAAGTCTCTGGAAGGGAGCTGGACTGGGTCAATGGAGAGGGGCTCAGCCCAAAAAGGCTACCTGGAGGGGTGAGGCGACCCCAACAGAGACTCACACTGAAACTGGGAGCCGGAAGGAAAGCTGCTGGGCGACTTCACCTGGAGGAGGTATCACCCAAGTCAAGATTTCCAGTGGTGATCCGGAATCAAGAAGCACCAGGCAAGAGCAGCAAATCGCCTCTGGAAACTCCACACCCAGACGGTACTAACGTCCTACTACAACTGTATCAGTTGTGGATGCTGTTGCGTGCTCTTGGATCCCTCTTTAAGGGCCAAGATGCTCATTCACCAGCTCACCGTTGAGTCCTTCTCCCGAAATTGCTCTCGGCAGGTTTTGTCCTCTCCTCGAAGCAGCCTGAGCTCTCTTCCTTTATAAGCAATGCTGGACCCTCAGATATACCTGAAGACCATCCCAGCTTCACAACCCCCTGTGGGACTGGCTGAGACCTCTGTGTAACCAGACTTTGGTTTACCTTCTCCCTTTACATATGGACACAAAATTTCATGTAGAGTTTTTCTTTTTTTTTGATTGTTTGGAATTTATTATCTTAAAAATGGTAACATTTGTTTAAAAAAATTAAAAACACAACACCTTGGATTCACAGTAACAGGAAAAACAGTTACACAATTAAATAAAAACAACTCACAAAGAAACACACCACAACTCACAACAGCACAGGCTAAAGGCAAACAGGAGGCTTCATGGAAGGAAGGCCGGGGGCAGACAAGTGGGATGTTCCTGGCACAGCTTTGGCCTCTATACCATGCCTGGGGACCCACTTGCCTGCCCCCCACCTTCTACCCCAAGTTTAACAGCCCAGAAAAAGTGGGATAAAAAACCCTTTAATTCACTGGTCAGGCCTTCAAGGCCATGCTGAGGACCCTTTCAGGAGAGGCTAAAGGCTTCCACTGTCCTACAGACAGACACCAAGAGCCAGCAGGAGGCTGTGGTGATGGACCCTGGGAGCCAGATACATGCCTGAAAGCAAAGCGTTCCTTGGGGGTCCCTGAGTGAGAGCCCTGCGCCCCTGGTTTCTGGGGTTGGGAGTGTGCACAGCTCACTTTCTAAGACACTTGCACCACCTCCACCAGGGTGCCTGGCTGCTCTGCTCCCTTATATAGAGTTTTGAAGGGGCCTTTGACTCCCTGAAGGTGAACTGAAGGTTAAGAACCTGTCTTACAAGGCAGAAAGGTAACTAAGATCCCTGATACAATGACCCTAACTAATTCTACCAGCAAGTGGGAATTGCTGGTAGAAGAGAAGTTACAGAAATCTTGGGAGAAGATGACCATGCTTTTTTATACATGTATGTATAATAGAGATTAAATTCACATAGCATAAAATTAGCCATAAGCCATTTCAGAATGTGCAATTCTGTGGCATTTAATACATTCATGATACAGACGCTTTATCCTCTGAGCCACCAGGGAAGCCCCATATCTAGTTATAAGAAACTTTAATTACTTCAAAGTAACTCCTGCATCCATTAAGCAGTCCCTCCCTATTCTTCTTCCTCAGCCCCTGGCAACCACTGGACTGCTTTCTGTCTTTATAGATATAGCAATTCTGGATATTTCCTATAAATAGAATCATACAATATGTGATCTTTTGGTCACATATCTTGGTCTGGCTTCTTTCACATAAACTTGATGCTTTCAAGATTCATATACATTGTATCATGTATCAGTACTTCATTCCTTTCTGTGTCTGAATACTGTTCCACTCTATGGATTTTCGGCATTTGTTTATCCATTCATCAGTTGATGGACATTGGCATTGTTTATGGTTTTTGTGACTATTTCACGGATAGAATTGTTGGACTACTTGGTAACTCAATGTTTAACTTGTTGGGAAACTGCTGAACTGTTTCCCACCATGGCTGCACCATTTTAAATTCCTATCACCAACGAGTGAGAGTTCCAGTTCCTCCGTATCTTTGCCAAGACTTGTTATTTTCTGTTTTTCACTATGGCCAACCTGTGGGTATGAAGTCATATTTAACTGGATTTTGATTTGAATTTTCTTAATGACTAATGATATCGAGCATCTTTTCATATGCTCATGGGATACCTGTATATTTGGAGAAAATGTCTAATCAAGTCATCTGCCCATTTTTAAATTGGATTGTTTGCCTTTTTGCTGTGAAGCAGTAGGAATTATTTATATGCTGTAGATACCAGACCCTTAGCAGATATATGGTTTGCAAATATTTTCTCTGATTCTGTGGGTTGTCTTTTCACTCTCTTGATAGTGTCCTTTAATGAGCAAAATTTTGTCAAAGTTCAACTTATCTGTTTCTTTTTTTTTTTTTTCCGCTTGTACTTCTGGTGTCATATCTCCCTTTGTGGTTCAGCTGGTAAAGAATCCACGTTTACCAGCCATGTGGGAGACCTGCATTCAATCCCTGGCTTGGGAAGGTCCTCTGGAGAATGGAAAGGCTACCCTCTCCAGTATTCTTGTATTCTGGCCTGGGGAATTCCATGGACTGTTTAGTCCATGGGGTCACAAACAGTCAGACATACCTGAACGACTTTGACTTTCAATTTCACTTGGTATCATATCTAACAAACATTGCTAAATCCAAGGTCATGAGGATTTACCATTACATTTTCTTCTAAGATATGCAATGGCAGAGCTAGAAAAGTTGATGTCCCAAATAAAGCAAGTCTTACAAAAAGTATTAAAGATAGCTAAAAGGGAAATTAATGTTGAGAGTAAGGAAATTAGCCTTAGAGCAAGAAAGAGTCAGGGTGATAGGCCAAACATTGGGTTGACCAAAATGTTCATTCAGGGTTTTCTCAAGATGTTACAAAAAATCGGAGTGAACCTTTTGACCAACTAAATATACAGCTTGTTGTTCTCATATTTATGAAGATCAGAGAGAAATATGAACTCCTGATTGTTTCCATCTCCCCCTAACAAGGAAAATGATGTTCAGACTGAAAAGACTGAATTTTCAGTAGCACAGAGGCATGTATCAGAAGGACAGCCTGGATATGCTGCAATAACAAACAATGCCGAAAAGACCACAAAGGTTAAATTCTCATTTAGGGAAAGTCCTTTACAGGTTCGATCAGTTTTCTAGGCAGCTGCCCTCCGTGTGTTGACTCAACATGACAGGTGACTTTGGTCCTGTGGCACTGTGACTTTGACCTGTGCTTCCACACAGGAGATGAAGGGCACAGGGATTCTCTGAAATATCTCCACATGGAAGTGGTGACAGTCTTCACTTCCTCTCACTTTGCCTTGGCAGTAGCAAGTCACGGGGCCCCTCGCTTTGAGGGAGTGGGAAGGGACAGTCCTCCTGAGCATGTGGAAGGAGAGGAGCTTAGAAATGTCAATGAGCAGCAGCCAATGCCCAGCATAAGGTGTCTCTACCTCCTTTCTCAGTTCTGCAACAAACCTGCATTTCCTGACACTTGGAACATGTACAATAAGATAGAGTAAACAGAGGGTTCTCATTTGACCCTGTAATTCTGAATGGATGGAAACTCTTCTGGAGCTGCTGTGGTTTGATTATTCCTCCACTTGGTCCCTGCCAGTGTCATGGTCTGTGTGGGTAGAATGAAAAGACCATGCCAGGGCAAAGGGGGCAGGTCTTGGGTGGGAGCAGGGAGGGACTCTGGGAGCTTAAAAACAGAACACATGGCCAGTAACAGAGAACAGGTTCTTTCTAACAGACTTAGTTATTTACTATTCTCTGTTCTCTGAGGATTTAAGAATGCTGTGCCTTGGCTAAACAATGGAAATCGCTATGTTGCTAGGTTGTCCCAGAAACTGTTTTATGGGTAACTAGAAAAGTCAGATTTATGGGCAGTGCTTTAAGAGTTTTAATACATACTAATAATCTCTTAAGATTAACCACTGGGATATCCTTTATGACTGTGAACAGTGAAGAAGATTTTGCAGCTCTACAAATCTCTCCCCAGTGCCCATCCACTTCCTGATACAGTAGTGCCCAAAAAGTTTTGTGGAGTCCCTACTGTGCCTGACTTCACACCCTGCAGAGGTCTGGAGCCTGAAGTGGATTAGACTTTGAACAAGGCTGTA
Source organism: Bison bison bison (assembly GCF_000754665.1). NCBI lineage: Eukaryota > Metazoa > Chordata > Mammalia > Artiodactyla > Bovidae > Bison > Bison bison. The sequence goes on along the minus strand of NW_011494613.1, from coordinate 2,496,868 downwards.
AACCAAGTGAGGAGGGATCCTGGGTCTCCTCTGCAGCAGTAACCCTGAAAGGGCCATTGCATAACCTCCAGGAATCCTAGAACTGGCTTCATGGATCTTTGAGTTTATAATAAGTCACTATCAACACTTGGATTTCTGGCATAAATTTTGAAATACGTCACTCCTGTTTTATCAAGAGTGGCAGTCCCACTCAGGGTAAAAAATATCAACTGAACTGGAACATTCTTGCCTTTAATGGAGATTTTGCCAGCGTTAAGATATAACTGGTAAGAGGCATTCTTTCCACTTTTCTCTAAGCTGCAGTCCACCAACTAGCAGATTGTGTGGATCAAAGATCGGCTGTAGTTCTGAAAAGAGTCAGAACTGAATTATAATTCTGAAACAAGACTGAAAATGGGGCTCCTTTGCTGACCCGGCTGGAGAACTCCCACTTAGTGGCCCCATGTTTCCTTGGCACTTTCATAGCAGAATTCTCATGTTGTCAGCTCGGTAGCACTCTTGCTGCACAGGTTTCTTGGAAATGACACAAGAAAAGAGCCTGGGATTCTTTTTATAAGAATTGGCTGCAGAAATTAGAACCAATAATCCTCCCTGGTGTCACTGTACAACTTACTCAGAGGAGACACATCTATGGAATGGAGAATCCTTTAGATAGATTGGCCCCTTCTTCTAAAAAAAATGATGTGGGTTTAACTTCCAACAGCCAAAATCTATAAACAGGGAGAGTTGGGAAAGAATTCTGGAATAAATGGTTGAATTGAACTGAATCGTTTCAGAAGACGTATGAAACAAGAATGGAAAGAATGAATAAATATGTTGTCCCAAAAGACAAAAGACTGCAGGGATCTGGCAGGCTCTAAATCTCAAGCAGGCTGGGCCTTCATTTGGTGGGACTTTGGCATTAAATTCAGAAAAGGCGATGGCACCCCACTCCAGTACTCTTGCTTGGAAAATCCCATGGGCGGAGGAGCCTGGTAGGCTGCAGTCCATGGGGTCTCTAAGAGTTGGACACGACTGAGCGACTTCACTTTCCCTTTTCACTTTCATGCATTGGAGAAGGAAATGGCAACCCACTCCAGTGTTCTTGCCTGGAGAATCCCAGGGATGGGGGAGCCTGGTGGGCTGCCGTCTATGGGGTCGCACAGAGTCGGACACAACTGAAGTGACTTGGCAGTAGCAGTTGCATTAAATTCATGCAGATTTCAGGTAGAGCTCTAGAGGGCAGCAGAGATATGGTTTCCTTGATGAAAAAGGTCACTTTCAAAAATGCAAGGTACTAACATTTTTTGGTGCCAAAAAATGTTATGGTGCCAATTTTTGTTTTTGACTGATGTGTGTGTGTGTGCTCAGTCACATCCAACTCTTTGCAACCCCATGGACTGTAGCCCACCAGGCTCCTCTGTCCATGGAATTTTCTAGGCAAGAATACTGGAGTGGGTTACCATTTCATACTCCAGGGGGTCTTCCCGGCCCAGGGATGGAATCCACATCTCTTGTGTGTTCTGCATTGGCAGGCGGGTTCTTTATCATTGTACCACCAGGAAGCCCCTTTTGACTGATGTCTGGGTTTAAATAGAGTCTAGACTATTATAGAAATATGGAAATTTAGGCCTTAGAAGGCTTGCAGTATTGTCAGGTTAGTTCAGTCCTCTTATTTTACATAAGAGGACCTTGGCCCCCCCCCCAAGGGGTTAA
>NW_011494613.1:2474557-2495073 GCF_000754665.1 Bison bison bison | reverse complement strand
CCCACACAAACTCACAAATGTGTTCTCTCTTACATGTAATCAAGGTTCTAGAAAGTATTTCTCCATTCTGAAATCCTCCAAGGCTTGAGTTCAAACACACATTCATGTCCTATTACAAAAAGGACTGATGGACATTCCTAAGTCTGAAGCTGGTGCTTTTTAAGTGCTGTAATTAATTCAACTTAGATTTCTCCAAAGAGCCAGACCAGTTCAAATTTCCCCTGCCCATACTTTCAGGCTTTGGACTCTAGGTGGCAACATAGGACCTTTGGTTTGCTTTCCAGGAGCAGCGGCAGTCTAGATAAATTCTTTGAGGAAGAAACTTGATTACTGTGGCTCTTCTTGACCCCGGTAGACTAATGGCATTTTCTCTTGGCTGAGCTGACGATCAGGGCTCAGATGTTCACTTCTTAGATGCTAAAATTATTTTCACTGTGATCCTCTGACAGTGACTTATTTAACAGGTCAGACTCCATTATGTCATCTGTTTGGCAGGGTCATATCTAGAGATTAGAGCATTTTCATTGATTTTTAAACTTCATAACATTCAGACGACTGCTGCCCCTCTTCACCGAACAGCCCCTGCCCCTTCCCCATTTTCCTCCGAGAAGTCATAGCTACCCCCTGCTCTCACCCTGGTGCCCTACCCAACGGTTTAACTCAGTGGAATCAGCTTTCAATGGGCATAAGGGACCGTCTTGAAAGAACAAAGTTTCAGAGAATGGTCTGAGTTGGGAGAGTGGCACTTCATGTATTTGTTTTCTGGATTTATAACATCCCTAGAGTAGGTTTTCTTGAGAAATGGTCTCAGAACAACATGGGATGGTTGGAGAAATGCAGAATTGCTGCGCCACACTCTGGACCTGCTGTGTCACAATCTCTGTGGATGGCTCCTGGAACCTGTCTGTTAGCTCCTAAATAGACTGTGCAGTGGACCACAGCGGCAAAGAAGCTGCAGTTTGGGGCTGGGGGTGGGGTGGGGGAGGTTTCTGAACAGCTGGTGGCGCCATTTCCATCTCTTTTGCTGCCTCTGGTTTACTGGCCTGGTACCAGATTTTTACTGCTGAACTTGAAGGCTTAAAGTTCAGGAATAAAGATAGACCCCCATTTCCCAGTACCTGCTCATCCCTTCTTTTCCCCTATCGTAACCTGACTCCATAACACCTGAGGACACATAACCAGAAAGGTGATGTAGGATGGAAAGAACATGAACTTTGGAGCCACAGACAACCAGGATTGAATCTTGACTCAATTGTCAGATGATTTCCCTTGCAAGGGCTTCAGTTTCGTCAGTTAACGCAGTCACAACAATTTGGATATAGCCAACTGTTAAGGTTTAAGGAATATTTTCTTCCAGTATTTTTTCTCATTTTCTTCCCTCACTTTAAGTTTTAAAAATATGATTTTAAATTTCATGATAAATATATTATTATTAAAGATACTCAAATGATACAGATGAGATTAAAGTCCCCTTTAACCTTCCCAATCCAAAAGCCTAACCAAGTAGGAATGTGCTCTGCATCGTTTCAAAACATGTTTTCATGAAGTGATGTCAGATTTTAGGAGTCTCTCCAAGTTAGCACAGTTAGATCCATTTAGTCCTTTTGAACTGCTGCAGGGCACAGCCTTTTCTCTAGGACTAGAGAGTCTTAAAAAATTGTACACATAATTTTGCACACTACTTTCTCCATTTCACATATGTGGTAAATATTTTCCTGTCTCATTATATGTTCCTCAGAAAATATGATTTTAATTATTTCATTGTAAAGTGTTAGTCACTCAGTTGTGTCCAACTCTTTGTGATCCCATGAACTGTAACCTGTCGGGCTCCTCTGTCCATGGAGTTCTCCATGGCAAGAATACTAGAGTGGGTTGCCATTTCCTGCTCCAGGGGATCTTCCTGACCCACAGATTGAACCTGGGTCTCCCACATTGTAGACAGATTCTTTATTGTCTGAGCCACCAGAGAAGCTCTGTACATTTAATTTTGCATATTACTTTTTCCATTTCAAATATGTGGTAAATATTTTTCCATCTTATTATATATACATTCTTCAGAAAACACAGTTTTAATCATTTCATAGCATTCCAGCATTAAACATACTAAAATTAATAATTCTCCAATTATCAGATATTTAGGTTGTGTTCAGTTTTTTTAGGGGGGGAGGCGCTGCACTGTGTCGCATGTGGGATCTAGTTCTCCAAGCAGAGATAGAACCCATCCCCCCTGCATTGAAAGTGCAGTCTTAACTGCTGGACCCCCAGGGAAATCCCATTTTCAATTTTTGATCAATTGTTCCTTTTTAAAGATCATCTCAGTGGCTCCTTACACTCTTCGTTCCCACTGCTCCCTTACTTAGGGATTGTTTTTTTGTTGTAGCTGAATAATTGAGGTCCTTAAAAAGGGGCTGATGGGATCAAGGTCGTTTTGTAGTTTCTGCAGTCACCTTAGGAACAAATTGCTCTATGAGTGAAGATGGATGTTGAATTTTAATTTCTTAAATTTCTGTTGAAACTCCACTCTCCTCAGCCAAATAACTGAAGCAAAATGAAGGTGTCTTTCCAGAACTGTTTACTTTGAGCAGGTGAGCATTTTCACAATTAGAAGGGAAGCTTGCAATCAGTTTCTTTAATGGAAAAGGCTCTCTTATAGAATTAATCCATGCATGGCTCAGAGGAAGTAAGACTCTCTGAAATTGATTGGATTAAAGGGGCTCCTTAAAATCAGAAATACTTGGCTCGTTCATCTCCTCGGCTGGGTGATTGACAGAGGTCTTCAAACCATCATCCTTCATGGGAGGTACTTGGCACAGGATCCATGTGATTTTAGAGCTTCTGGATTAGAATCAATTAAATCCATAAATAGAAATGAACCGCCATCATTATCCCCTGAATAACATCCCAACATCTTCATCTGGCCCACTCCAGTGTCAGGCAGGAGTTATAGACAGGCTTGCTGCCCCGGAAGGAAAAGCCTTACATACAAATACTGAGAGTAATGATCATGAGAAGAAGATGCACCGGGTTTTAAGTGAAACTTGAACTTGAATATCTGTTTTGCCCTTTGAAAAATACAGGAGGAGCAGAAGACAGCCTCTACCCTTGAGGACATGTTTGTTGAATATCACTCTACCACAACAACATCAAAAGCACCAAACTAGAAGGCTTTACAGGCTCAACAAAATGCAACAGTGACTAACAGCATTGCGGATTAAAATAACATTAGAAGGAAATGAATAGCATTGCTGTTTGCCAAATGTACAGATCATGTGAATATTCCAAGTATTCAGTGTTTCTCCTAGAATTTCAATGTTCTTTGACTCAGAAGAGCTTAGATAATTTGGGGCACGATTTAGGTTGTAGGATTTCCATTATTTAACATCTGCGGTTTAGAAGTGTGATTAGAGCCTTGGTTCTTGAGGCCGACAGGAGACTGGTCCTCTCTTTTATGTTTCTATGTCTCTGCCTCTTCCCCTCTCACCCTCGACAGACTCACCTGGTCCAAGGAAAAAGAAAACCAGGACTTCGGACACTCAGGAGTTATATAGCAGCATCACTCTTGGCTTCTGTGATTCTCTAACACCCTCCCTGGTGTTGGAAACAGGACTTGTCAGCTCCCTTTTACTGAGAGAAAGTGAGGCAGGAAAGGGTAAATGGCTCCCTGGCCACCCAGCAAGACCACAGCAAAGCCAGGATTAGGACACAGGCCTACTGAATCCCACAGTGCCCCTTTCTCTTTGCCCCTCTTTTACATGTTGGGCCAAATGCTTGCTTTCTTTCTGGCTAAAAGCATCTCTTTCACCAGTTTTTAACCACAAGTCAAAAAACCTACCCTTTGGCCATCTCCTGGGTGGAACTTTGTTTTCAGTCATTCACTTCTAACTGCACAGGGTGATAAGACACTGGGTCTCCCAGGGAATTTGTGCTGGGAACCTGAGGGTGAAAGGTCATCCCCTTCTCCAGCCCCTGTTCTTCCTTTGGCGAGTTGTCAGGCAGCCTCTCAACCATTGATCAATCAACCCCGACGGCAGACTGCCTACTGCAGCCCTCGCTGACTCTGTCAAAATGGGAAGCTTCCTCTTCAACCCATCTGGCCTCTCCCAGTACCTCCATGACTTTCCCACCATTCTTCTTCTTTCGTGTTTTCCTCCTTTTTTCCTCCCTGGTCCTTACAGTCACACTGACTCTAATCTCAGGAATTAGTCACCAGCTTTTTGCTGACCAGGGGAGGTTTCCGTGGATTCGCACTCACACCCCCTCTAGTGCAGTCACATCACCCTATATATGGATTTTTGTGCACATGAGATAAACAGTGGATCAATCAATGGAAAAAGGCCATAGGCTTTTTAGAGCCAGGAGGGGATACAGAAGTCATCTGATTTAACAAACTTATTTTTACAGATAAAGAAACTTAGAAAGAGGTTAAATGACTCTCCTAGGTTATGTAGTTACTGACACAAATACTATTAACCAGATCTTCTGATATCCAAATTTCTTTTTCCTCCCATGAAACCATCCAAACAATCCTTCTTCTACTTATTATAGCTCCTTTTTAATGATATTTGTCTAATTCCAATCATTTTTTAAATTTTAGAGATAATGGCCTATTTTTCATTTAATTAAGACATTAAGTATCATCTCTCAGATAGTAAAAACATGTTATATCTCATACAGTATTTTACCCCCCAAACATTAAAGTAATACATGCTCAATGTGTAAAACTTGGGAAATAAAGAAAGGATACCTATGGAACAAATAAAGAAAAAAATTTACCTAATTTTATCAATTGGAGATAAATCATTACTAACGTTTTAGTATATTTCTTCCTAGTTTCATATACTTCTTACACTGTTGAAATCATGCTGTACATGGAGTTTCATATTCTAAGATGTTTTGTTTGTTTACTTGTTTGACAGATCATAAGACTTGAATGTGTCATTAAAAATTCTTTGTGTAGATGCTATAAAAAGCTGCATGTAGTCTATCTTTGATGGTAATACAGTGCTCTTAAACATGGGACATCTAGGCGGTATCCCAGCTTTCTATATTTAAGGTAGTGTTGCAATATATTCGTATCCATACATGTTTCTATTTATATTTCTGATCTTTCCTTGGAAAAAACTGCTAAAAGTGGGTCAAAACCTATTACATTTTTAAGGCCCATGATACATTTTACCCAATTACTTTTCAGGTAGGTGATGCCAACTGACACACCTACCAACAGGCTTCGTGGTACTTTTTAGGGTATTTTTCCAAAAATGTATCTCATTTTATTATCAGTTCAGTCTGGACAGGTCCACAGTCAAAAGTAGTTGCTGCCAAACATCAGCTGTAAATTAAAATTGCCAGACTCCCAGCCCCCTCTATGACTGTTCCTTTTGGCTGTTGGGTCAGCAGCATCCCCACCCTGCTCTGCAAAGGGAAGTTGGCCGCTTTCTGACTATGTACACGTTACTGTGTTAAATGTATCGGAAAGCATACTGAGTGACGGATGGTAGGCCATGTGTGTGTGCTCGAGGGCAGAGGTGAAAGACAGGGTTTGTGGCCTCGGGTAGTTCTAGGTGTGGAGGGGGAGACAGCCATGGAAGCCAGCAGGGAGAACAGAGTTTTAGATGCTGCTGCTATAAAGGATGTCTGCACCAGCTGGGTACAGCCCAGCCCAAGCGCACCAACTCACCCTTTGCAGGCACAGGCAGCATTTAAGAAGATACAGCACTTAAACCGTACCTTCAAGGGCAAAGAGGTGCCAGATGGGAGACCTGGGGTGTCAACAGTCTGCCCAGCGGGAATGTCCTGAAGCAAACTGCTCACGGTAGAGTCACCTTCAGAGACTGGTGACCTTGGGACAGTTACTTAACTTCTTTATACCTCAGATTCCTCATCTGTAAAGATACCACTAATATAAACTACTTCATGGGGCTGTGAAGGACAACTGAGATAACATGGGTAGAAAACTTCTTGGTGCTTCATCAGAGCCTCCGGAGATGTCATACCATCACCACGGTCATCATTCCGGGGGAGCACTGAGGCATAATGAGGAGGGCATGGTGGGAGATGTGGGGTTGGCAGAAGAAGGGTCAGTGCACAAAGGCCTTTCTACTGTTGTGAATAGCACAGTTTTTACCCCAACAGCTGTAATTCCCTCGTAGCTGTTTGGAGTTGACTATCTGAAAGCAGGAGGCTGAATGCATAATCTCCTTGGGTTCCTTCCAGCTCTGAGATGTGATTCCCACCCAAGACCAAACGAATTCAGTCTCAGTCCTGGGCACACCATCTCAAATAACACAACCCCCTCCACTTAGCTTATCAATAACCAAAGGAAGGTATCTTTCCTGACTTCTGGGCCTTTTAATGATTAACCTCTACCCAGTGGGAACAATTATTTTAATAATATCGAACTATTTAGTTAGAGAATAAATTCCTGGCAGTGGAGAATGTGTAAAAAAGATCCAGCCAAATTTTTTTTTTCCCCTGAAAAAGATCTTAGGGACTATTACCCACTTTGTGGCTTGGTTTTACTAGAGGGAAATGTGAAACAAGATGGACTAATTTTGTCCAGAGAATAGAGCCTCTCTGCTCACTTTCCCTCTTTTCTCTTGCAGCTTAAATTTAAGCAGCAGGGCAACAGCCACCGTCTGGCTACCTGCCCCATCGGCAGCCCTGCCTCCCCAGTTGGGTTCATCTCAGATTACCTGGTTGGTACAAAGTCAGCCCAGGTACTGTTCCCTGTCCACTTCATTCCTGTCTGTCCACCCCCCCGCTGCCCCCCGTTCACGCTCCTTAGCTATGCCAGCTTCTATGAGGGCAAATGTGTCACCAGAGATAGTACACTGTTTTCTCCTTGGACAGACAGTCTGGGAGCTGGAGAAAGGGAATAACCATGCCTCCCAGTCTGCACAGTTGTCCCAGCATAATTATCATAGTGCCTCTTTTCTTTCTCTCAGAAGTGTTATGTTTGGATAATAAATTATGTGCAAATTCTATGGTCACATATATATCAGACATTCAGTCCCTCAAGCTCAGGGACTGGGTCATTTGTTATTATTAAATCCCCAGCACACAGCCAAGGAGAGGCAGCTGATAGTCTTCTGTACTATCTGTAGTTTAACCTTGGATGACTGTCCTGCCCTCTTCAAGGCCCTGGGATCTGAACCTGTTTTTAAATGATCTGTACAATGGACATAATATTACTTACTTTCTAGAACTGCAAAAAGATAAAAGGAAACAGTGATTTTATGTCTTAGAAATTTTAAAACATTATGCAATGTCATTTTCTAGAACTTAACACAGCTTTTGTCACATAGTAAGCATTCCATAAGAGCTTGTTAGTTGAATGAATAGAATGAATAAACTTGTAATAAATTAGCAGCCCTCAGTGGGGAGAGGATCAATTCTACTTAAATTGTAATGCTGTACTTAGCAATCAAAACTGATTTACAACCCTACCCTGAAGCTGATCTATAGATACAATAGCAAAATGCATGTGTCCCGTAGGCTTACTGTGAGGACTCATTGTTCAGTTGCTAAGCCGTGTCCAGTTCTTTGTGACCCCATGGACTGCAGCATGCCAGGCTTCCATGTCCTTCACTATCTCTTGGAGTTTGCTCAAACTTATGTCCATTGAGTCAGTGATGCCATCCAACCATCTCATCCTCTATTGACTAGAAAGGAAATAAATAATTTAAAAATATTAGGGACAGTGGTAAATGAGACCAAAGCATGACTGAAGCTGACTGAAGGAGTCAGGTTCCTACAAACTGGCCCTCTCTGTAACTTCAGGATTGACCAGTAACTAGAGAGGGGTGGGACCTACTATACCTGGCTTTCTGGTAAAGGTGATAACCTTTACACAGTACTGAGCCAGGCTGGTGATTCAAAGTGCATTTCTTGATTCTTGCTTAACTTATGAGCAGTTAAGGCCCAAGGGAAACTCACTGCTTATGCCAGTGTGGAAATTCCTCTGCCTGGGTGCACTTTTATGACCTGACTTTTTCATCACTAATGTGAACTGATCTTTTTTTTCTGATTGGAAATAATCTAACTAGTTCTGATTATCTAATTCAAAATTTTGGTCTTGCTCACGGAAGTCTGTAACCTACTCCTGTGCGTGTACTTAGACTTTAGGGCTTGTTTTCTCACATCTGAACCACTGTCATGCCCTGATTTCTCTTGCTTTGATTTTCTCAGGGGACCAGTCAATAAAGGTCTTTTAAGAGATGATCTGTTCTTCTCTCTCCTGATCCAGGCAGGTTTCCAAGTTCTTAACTCAGTCATTTGGGCAATGCATCCTCCTAAGAATCAGAAGTCACTAATTAGTGTCACAGCAACATGGCAAAACCAGCCAAGCTGAAGCAGCACAGAAAACATTCCTGGACAGGTCTGGGAGCATGAGACAGCCAAGAAAGGGACAGCATGCATCCAGGCACACTGTGATATCGCTAAAGATCCATGGCAGAGGTACAGCGTTAGAGACACAATCATTCGGATTTGTGTCCTAGTTCTGCCACTTAATGGCTGCTTGATTTTGGGCCCCGTCATGGTATCAGTATTTATATCTGTAATACAGGCATGTTATGAAATATAATTCCCAGGATTATGAGGTCTGAATGAGCTACATTTTGCAAAATGTTTAGCACTATGCTTGACATACTTCTTTTCTGAAAGTGTGAAAAGAATTGCATACAGAAGGCAGTGATTGATCCCTCAACTCAAAGGGAGGCTGCAGAGAGAGATTTAATTCATCTGGGGGGACCTGCCCACACTTAGTGGTAAAGTAGTAGCAATAATGTCCTTGGAGAGAGTCTTAATATCAAGGAAAGACCATGAGTTTTTCCTTGTCACAAATAGTGGAAGAATGCAGTGTTTGGTTCACTGAATAATTTGGTTAAGAGACAGTTCTTATCACATTGTTCTTTACATCATGGAAACTATAAATATTCCTTAAATATACTATATGATAATATGGTATATATCACAAATGAATTCTCAGTTTTTCAAATAATATAATATTCTGTCTGTCATATCAAAACCATGCAACATAAAAATCACTCGTAAAAGAAGGATAATTCAGATTATATTTCAAGACCTTTTCATTTTTACTGAAGGATGCTGGTATATGACTTTGCATATTAGCTTTCTTTGAGTGTAGTGAGCAAAGAATAAATTTCTGTTGTTATAAACCACTGAATTTGTGGTAACTGGTTATGGCAAGCCTAGACAGCTAATACATTAGGCAATACCTGAGTGGAAGTTTTGATGTCCACATTTTATTACTTGTTCTCATAAATATAGAAGTTATATTTTAAGGAGATATGAATTTTAGTCCACTTGGAAGCATACTCATTAAATAATTCTACACTTTAAAAAATAATGATATATTATTGAAACGTTATATATATATCAAATTTTAGTACATAAAATAAAATGCTAAATACCTTGAAAGAATTCACCGTTAAACATCCATGTTCAGTGAAAACAGATAAGGCAAGTCGTCATCCCTACCTAGTAAATTTCCAGGAGTGAAAATAGCAGAGTAGTGTGACTTCTTCGTTATTTCTGAGCCACTCACCTTCACTTTAAAACTCTTGCTCTTTTCTTATTAAACTAGCTATTATCTGGACCTGCTAGAACTAACAAACTTAAGTACCGTTTTGAACAAAATGCTTTTTTCTCCTATAATGTAAAAACTTAGCATAAAACTCTAAGCATGAGAAAGTTCAGGTTGCCTTTTATTTACAGTCTTTATGGAGCAAATAATATTCATATTTTGAATTATGCAAATAAGCATTTACATGATAAATCGTAATTGCTCTCAGACAGCTGTTTATAATTGGGTAAATGAGACACACTTTTAAATTGTCTAAATACATACTTACCCATGTTTACATATTTATACACTAGAGTATAACTGTTCTGAATCAGCTGGTATCCTCTATTGTGTCATATACAGACCAAGGGAAGAGAACTTTTCATACAAACAGTGAAATCCCCTTTAATTGGTCTGAGATCAGAACCAGCCCTCTTAAATTAAGCGTGACCTCTCTCCACATACCCCTAGCCTGTGGCATTCCGCAATACCTCAAGCAGGAAATTATTCTACATCACTTTGGTTGGGTGGGAAATGAATCCCGACTCAGATTCTTGTCCCATTAGATACACCTGTGGCAAAGAAGAAAGCTGTTCCTTCTAATGAAATGTTTCTAAACCTTAAAAGTCCAGTTGTCTAATAGTTAGCAGTGTGTTCTGGTGTCCATTTAAAAACTCAAGTATTTCTTCTGAAAATACAGAAGAACTAGAGAGCAAGGTGCCTGTCCTGAAGAGGCCGACAGTCAAATTAGGGAGATGAAATGAGCATTTTGAAATGTTCAGGAAGCAATTAAGAGGATAAGCAGATGGTGTAGACTGTAAGAACTAAAGGAGTCTAAAAAAGAAAAGAAGGCAAGAGGACATACAGCCTGGGGTGGGGTGGCCTGGGTTTTCAGGACTCTGGAGCTAGCCCCCTCCTCCCTGCAGAGTGGATGAGGACTGTCCCGCCTCTGGAAGGCAGCCGGAGATGTGGAAGGCAGGACCTGGGCAGTCCAACGCACACCTTTCTTCCAGCACACTCACTCGCAGCCCCGCAGGGAAATCAGAGGTCCTGATGTAAGAGAGGCAGCCTTGTGAGAGAGGCTGCGAAGCACCCTTTTCTCCTCCATTTTTCCGGCTAGAAGAATTCTATGCACTGCCGCCTTTTAAAAAAATCTTAATGCATTTCCCCTTGCTTTCTTAAAGCAGTCAACATTTGCCCTGTTTCTGGTTCCTCTCCTGGCAAATGCATTTGTTTCTGATCCATCTGATTCTGTTCTTATGTGGTGTCTCATATGTGCTGAAAAGAGAGAATTTTTACTGCAAGATGCTTGGGCTGAATTGAGAGGACTCAAATGCTACTTCAGGGATTCACACACCAGGAAGAATGAAGCCTAGAGACTGGGGGAAATACACCTGAAGCAGCTACAGAAGCACCCAGAAATGAAAACATTAGGACTCTAAGGATAGAAGCCAAGCCTCTATCCTTCCATTAAGTACAATGAGAGCCTTTGCATCTTGAGCGGAGATCTGAGAGCCATAGCAGCAAGCAGACCTGAGCCTGAAAATCTGAAACTGGAGGGTCTGGGTAATGCTGCCGAGTTTAAGGAAGTCTCTTCTATATGCAGCTTTTTCCTAACTCTGTTAGGAGAAGAAAAGCTACTTCAGGGACTAGTAATGCAGGATGTGCTGAAGTAGAAAGAACCCTAGATGAGGAAAGTCCGGGCTCCAAGGGAGACTCTGGGAGACGCTGGGCAAGTCACCCTATCTCTCTCTGTGCCTTAGTTTCTTCTTCTGTGAACTGGATAAAGTTCATGTCAGCTCTGTGACTGTGATCCTAAACCTATAGCCAAGCTCCCCATTGGCTATATGAGGCTAAAATGCAGCCTCCCCACAGGAATCCCTCCTCCCAACAATTCGTTATTATCACAGCAACAACACCACCATTAACTGAGCACCTACTAACTATGGTAAGCACTGTTCCAGGCGCTTCACACAAAATATCTCAATCATCTCAACACCTATAGAAATGGTCACTTCCATTTTACAGGTGAGGAAAGTGAAGCTCCGAGAAATCATGAAGCTTGACCTAGGTCACTCGGGTATTACTGGGAGAGCCAGACCTCAAACCCCGGTTTGGTCTGTCTCTCTGATCCCAAATCTGGTGCATGTTGGAAAGAAAAATCAGGTTGTGTCTTCTGCACTAGGACTTATGCTTGACCATATCAGCCTCAGCACTAGCTCAGTGCATGGTGCTTATGACATAATTATTGTTGTTCAATCACCTAGTCATGTCTGACTCTTTGTGACCCCATGGACTGCATCGTGCCAGGCTCCTCTGTCCTTCACTAGCACCTGGAGTTTGCTCAGATTCATGTTCATTAAGTTGGTGATGTTATCTAACCATCTCATCCTCTGCCGCCCTCTTCTTTTGCCTTCAATCTTTCCCAGCATCAGCATCTTTGCCTATGAGTCAGGTCTTTGCATCCAGTGGCCAAAGTGTTGGAGCTTCAACTTTAGTATCAGTCCCTCTGTTGCAGGAAGGGGGACCCCTTCCAGGGCCCGAAACTGGGCTCTTGTCTAACACTCGGAAATGAATTGTCTGAGGAGACACATGTGCTGACAAGGCAAGAGATTTTATTGGGGAAGGGCACCTGGGTGGAGAACAGTAGGGTAAGGGAACCCAGGAGAACTACTCTGCCATGTGGCTCAGAGTCTCGGGTTTTATGGTGATGGGATTAGTTTCCGGGTGGTCTTTGGCCAATCATTCTAATTCAGAGTCTTTCCTGGTGGCACACACATCACTCAGCCAAGATGGATGCTAGCGAGAGGGATTCTGGGAAGTGGACGGACATGCGGTGTCTCCTTTCGACTTTTCCCAAACTCTTCTGGTTGGTGGTGGCTTATTAGTTCTGTATTCCTTATCAGGATCTCCTGTCATAAAACAACTCATGCAAATGGTTACTATGGTGCCTGGCCAGGGTGGGCGGTTTCAATCAATGTGCTTCCCCTAACACTTCCAGTGAATATTCAGCGTTGATTTCCTTTAGGATTGACTGGTTTGATCTCCATACAGTCCAAGAGACTCTCAAGAGTCTTCTCCAGCACTACAGTTTGAAAGCATCAGTTCTTGGATACTCGGCCCTCTTTATGGTCCACTCACACATGTCCATGACTATTGGACAAACCATAGCTTTGACTATATGGACCTTTGTCGGCAAAGTGATAACTTTGGTTTTTAATATGCTTGCCATATTAAATGCTTGTTAAGTTTGTCATAGCTTTCCTTCCAAAGACCAAGAGGCTTTTAATTTCATGGCTGTGGTCATGAAAAGAGAGAAAGCCCAAGAAAAGAAAATCTGTCACTGCTTCTACTTTTTCTCCTTCTATTTGCCATGAAATGATGGGACCGGATGCTGTGATCTTAGTTTTTTGAATGTTGAGATTTAAGCCAGCTTTTTCACTCTCCTCTTTCACCTTCAGCAAGAGGCTCTTTAGTTCCTCTTTACCTTCTGCCATTAAAATGGTATCATCTGCACGACTGAGGTTGTCGATATTTCTCCTGGCGATCTTGATTCCAGTTTGTGATTCATCCAGCCCAACATTTCACATGAGGTACTCTGCATAGAAGTTAAATAAGCAGGGTGAGAATACCTTGTGGTGTTCCTTTCCCAATTTTGAACCAGTCTGTTGTCCTGTGTCAGTTCCAACCATTGCTTTTGACATTGCATACAGGTTTCTCAGAAGACAGGTAAGATAATCTGGTACTTTTATCTCTCGAAGATTTTTCCACAGCTTGTTGTGATCCATGCAGTCAAAGGCTTTAGCGTAGTAAATGAAGCAGTAGATGTTTTTCCTGGAATTCCTTTGCTTTCTCTGTGATCCAACAAATGTTGGCAATTTGATCTCTGGTTCCCCTGCCTTTTCTAAACCCAGCTTGTACTTCTGAAAGTTCTCAGTTCACTTACTGCTGAAGCCTGGCTTGAAGGATTTTGAGCATAACCTTAACAGCATGAGAAATGAGCACAGTTGTCAGGTAGATTGAACATTCTTTGGCACAGTTCTTCTTTGGGATTGGAATGAAACCGTATATGTGTGGATTACAACTTTAGCAAAATCTCTTCCTCATGAGGGCCTTGCATGATAATAAGGCTGACTGGGTGGGCAGCCTTTCGGTGGGCAGTGGGTTATCAATTAGTGTAATTCAACAGACTCTAACTGGTACTCAGTCACTCTCATTAACAACCTCTGGATCACCACCAGCGAGGCTGCTGCCCACAGCTGCCAGAGCATCCCCCTTCTGCCTCTGGGATATATTTGGAGGAAGAAAACGGGCTGTGGATACACGCAGGGCATGAAACAGGACTAAGACAATCCCAGCCACCCTGGCTGCCTCCTGAGCAAGACTCAGGGTAGCTGCCTGGCCGCTGGCTCCAGGTCTCTGTCTCCAGAAGTGACTCGGGTCCCCGTGGGTGGTCGCTCCCATGGCCATTATGCACGTGCGGCTTTCTGCCTGTTGACATTAGGGGATGTGCCCCCACCTTCCCTTTGTTCCATCCTCGATTTAAGATCCATTTGTTCTCACAGGCTTTTAACTGGTCTTCAATCTATGTTCATTGCTAGGATGAGTTATCTTTTTCAAAAAATGCAACTTGGAAAGAGTGTCTGTACCCCCAATTAGCATTGTTAAGCAGTTTGGAAACAAATACAACTTAGACAAGATGAAATAACACTCTGCTAGTCACTGAGAGATGCTGCTAAAACAAATCACAAAGGATTCCTGGAAATTAGTCTCTGTTCCCTACAAGGACTTTTGAAATGCCGCAGGCCTTCTGGTCCCTTAATTGGCATCTGAACAAAACCACCCTTTCTCCTCTATGTGCTACTCCAGAGGTGGTAAAACCCACTCCCTGCCACTGGCTGGCCCTTTACCCACCTCCAGTTGGTAAAAGCCAGGGCTGGATGGAAACGGGTGATCACCAAGCTGACCAGGCACTCTCTTATTCTCTTTCCTTTCTCTTTCCTCACTCACTTTCTCTTCCCTTCACCCAGTTGCTTCCGCCTCCATTCATGGCAAACGTCTCCATTCCCTTTAGAGACACTAACAGTTTCCCCTCTCTGCTGCCTGCCCTTTGGGAATGTTCTTGCAACCAATCCGTTGTTGGGGGAATCAGGAATCTACTAGGACTTGAGTAATAGAAAATCTCTAGGATTTGGCTTCTCTGGGATTTGCATAATAGAAAATCTCAGTAGTGGAGAAATGAGTGTACGTGATAAAAAGAGATATTCATGTACTTTACCTAATGGTTCTATAAAAGAAATGATTAAGATGATAATTCCTGAAACCTGAGTGGCTTTGTCTTTTATTATAGAAAGAACCAGAGGACTAAACTCACCAGAGATAACCTACCAATTGTACCGTATAACCCCCTGCATTCTGGCACCTGCGCTTTCACAAAGTTCATCACTTTTAATAGTCCTTTTAATAATATGTAAGAAATAGAATGTATAGCTTGTAGGCATACATATTATTATTTCCTTGATTTCCCCCCTCTAAATTTGCTTTACAGACCAATCCTTTTCCTTAAGGAAGAAAAGGTTTTTTTCTTTTTTTTTTTTTCTTTTGAAGTAGACAAAGCCAAAGAGCAATTAAAATCCAGTGTGTAGCCGTCCATTTCTTTCTTACACCACAAACCACCTAAACACACCCATGCTCCATTGCCTAAGGAAGGAAATGAATTCCAATTATGTATCCAAATATATGTATACAGGATGCCATAGCCATCCAAGAATATATATCAATCTAGTTTTTGTGAACTGCCTTGATGTGAGGAGCTGGTAAGGAAAACAAGCAACAGAAACACACTGTGAGCCACAGGTGGTCTTTACACTTGGTTCATGTGACCACCGACTGAGGGAAACTGGACACAAATTTTGTGGAAATTTTAAATTAAATGAGAACTTGACAAGCAGATGGAGTGGAAAAAAATACAATGTAAGTTTTGTATAGCACTCTTTTAAATTTTTTCAGGTTACTGTTTTAAAGCAAAATGGTATATTTTAAGGATAAGTCAACAACAGTTTAGTATACATCTTGTTAAACAAACCAACAAAAAACTCATTCAGCAGGATACATTTTTTTCTTTCAGTTAATTAAAGGTCATCAGCAACTAAAAATATATATTAAATTTCCTATCTTGGAGATACGCAAGCTGTCATTAAAAAATCACCTAAAAAAGTGCAGCTATATTATACATAGTTATATTAAATACACAGCATATATATTTTAGTATTAGAATCCCTTTAGATAAAGTCACTTCTTAGTTATTTCCTAACTTGAATAAGTCCAATTCATGAGTTTTAAGATTCAGAGCAAGATAAATTAGAACAATAAATTTCTCAAGAAATTCCAAGCACCCTTCCTCATATCCTGTTGTTGAACTAAAGCCAAACCTAAAATGCCCAGTGTTGAGCTTTCTCATTTATATATTTGTCTGATGGCTCCAGAGGTAGTTTCCATGGTAAGCTCCCTGTGCACAAGAAGCAGGGTGAGTGGAATGTCTCCTCCAATGAAGAACTTTTCACTGACAGTGATAAAGGCCAAGAAGCTCCTTCACACAAATGATTGAAAAACAGAACACGAAGGACATTTTTATTTTGTTTTGTTTCCTTTGTGTGGTATCTGACTTCAGTGCAAATACCCATTTAATCAAGAATACAAAGACTGCCACCTTTGCTGGCCGAGGGAGTTCCAGAGACTGCAGTAAACATATATAGCTCTTTTCCTTTTTTTGTGAGGAAATTCCTGTGAGGTTGTCATTTCATGCTCCTGTTGTGCACGTTTGCCTCCTCTTAGAAGAGGGAAAAAGATTTTTCCAAAGGAACATTTCAGAGTAAGCTAAATCAAATCTGGAAAAACTTGAAATGCTTTAAAAGCTGACATTTATCTATTGTCATTTTAAAAAATATATAGTTGACATATAACATTGTATTAGTGTTAGGCGTATAATGTAATGATTTGATATATTGCAAAATGACTACCAGAATAAGTTTAGTTAATAACCATCACTACACTTAGTTACAGATTTGGTTTTCTTGAGATAAGAACTCTCAAGAGCTATTCTCTTAACAACTCTCAAATATACAAAACAGTACCATTACCTATAGTCTTCATGTTACACATTACATCCTCAGGATTTATTTGTCTCACAATTGGAAGCTATTGTCATTAATTTTTAGAAATATAAAGACTTTGGGGGAGAATATATAATAGAAGCCCCTATTGACTGGAACTTTTTGGCTCAGGCATTTTTTTTTCTCTTTGAGCTGATGAGATCAAATTGAACCTATAGCTCTAAGCTAGCACAGGCTCTCTTTCTCTTTCACCTTTGAATCATTCTTTTCTAATACCTTCTATTACAATAGACTCTCTTTCTCCTCTTTAGGTCCTCTTCATTCTACTCCCTAATTTCTTCAGTTCTAGGGATATAACAGTCAATCTGCCTTCAAGTCTCTCCTTAAGCTTTGCTTCTTCTAGGTAATCTGTCCTGTGATAACAGGGGTGAGGGCACATTGCAAACATTCTCAAATGTATGAAACATGAAGTGATATTATATTACTAATGCTATCTTCATCACTGATAATAAAATGGAATATTTGATTCTGAGAGACTGTGGTCCTTGTTTTCAGCAAGTATTAACAAATACTCTCCCAGAATAATAACTGGTTTAGAGTTTGAATTGCTGTTAAATAAGACAAATTGTATCTCATCTTAATAATGCTACCCTTTAAAAATCCCTAATATCAGACAAAGTAAAGGTATATTTAAAAAGACCTCATAATTGCTTGGGTAACTTATGGAAAAATAATAACAACTGACTTGAATTGAAGTGCTGGTGGTTATATGCATGCCCTGTAGGCAGGCCTCTCTGTGATGTACCAGGGCAAGTATTATAAAATATGTTCCTGGGGTCAGTCTACTCTGTCAGTGTCTGGGTGTGACATTAAATGTGACTTAGGACCTAGGCCTTTAAACACAATAAGAGTATGATATAAATTACATCTATATCAGTCAAACAAAGGATTATAAGTTGTTACCCTTTTAAAAAGAAAAGATTAGATAAAATTGAGCAGTTTAGCTCTAGACAAATAAGATTTAGCACCCTCCACAAAATGTAGTATTATTTTTATTCTGACAATTTACACTCCATGCTACCACAGCTACTCTGATACCATGGAAAGGCACGAGAAAGACCAGACATATTTAATAAACTAGTTTAAAAATAAAAAGTTATTTGCTGGCTATTTAGGAAATGGAGACTATAATGAAATACATTTCCTTTTTAATTCATTAAACCATTTTACCCCCTACATTTTTTCCATGTATATAACTAAACAAAGATAACGAGATATAACTAGATAAACATATTTGGAGAGAAAAACTTTTCTTCTAGTGATCAAGCACAACAACAAAAAAGTCCATGTAAAGTCAATATTTTAAGGAATTTAAGGTGGGACCTTTCAAATCTTGTCATTTGACATTAAACAATAAAATCTAAAGCCCATTTCAAAGATGTACTAAATTCCCAATCTGAAAGTAATTGCTGTTCCTTGTCCCATGTGTATATATCATCAGCACAACTGAGAAAGAATTGCAGCCAGGCCTGGACCACCGCCAAGCAATTGATTATTAGCCATTAAAAGGGAAATGTTTACTTATTCATGGCAAGTAGTTTTTAGAAGGAAAGGCAAAGAGGTCTGATTTTAAATGCTGCCTTTTCTTTCCATCCTAAGGCTGATGAAGATCATTCACTTCTTCTTGGAAATGTCAAAAGCCCATTTTTATTTTCCTTTTGCTATTTTAACCAGAATACTGATAAAAAAGGAGAGAGCAGTTGCTATGAGGCAAAGAAAAATGTCCTGGCAGTTGAGGGCCCTCCATCTATCAAGGGGAATTTGCAATGTTGCCTCTTTTCAAGACTGTATAGATTTGCAGGATTTTGTGAAACACTTAACCAAAATGGAAGGATTTAAAAGCAGAATGCAAGATATAGATGCAATCATTTTTTTTTAATCAAGATACTTTAGTTTTATTTCAGAATTTTCTAGTCTTAAATTCTCAAGCACACAGCAGTGATGACCATCTTGGCTAATACTTTTGAAAGGGTGATTAGTGCAGGCTGCTTAAGTATACTCACTATAGCACAGATGCTTTACGATTAAAAACTCTTACTGGGATTGAGATGTACTACATCCAATTACAGGGAAACAAATACTTATCTAATTAAATAATAATATTCACAAGCTATGTTGAGTTTCAAAAGAAGTTCAAGTGTCCAGAGCACCGAGGAATATTTTAAAACTGGAAAAGAATAGCCAGTCATTTGTTTACCAGTGATTTCTAGGATATTTCTAATATGTATAAAACCTAATATCATGACAACCTTTTTTCTAATGACCCAATATCAAAATTATTTTCTCCTCCCATGTCTTTGAGCTTATCTGATGCGAAGAGGCAATTTAAAAAAGCACCTGCATCTAATAGTTTTGGCTCTCCCTTTTTCTGCATTTCTTCAGAAGGCACAGTTTAAGTGGAACTATCTCCTGGAGTCCTCCGGCTCTGGCTTTTGGAGATAATTTAGGTAAAGTCCCAGAGAAGAGCTGAAAGGAGGACTGGACTAGTGCAGAATCCACAATGAGGTAGGGAAGTTACAGTGCTTTCCAGAACCAGGAGGTAGTTTCCTTGGGGTATTCAAAACACAGACTGGGGCTCAGGAACACTGTTCCCAGATAGGGAGGTGAGGCTAGAAGTAATATTTGGGGCTAATCCCAGAGCTAGGTCCTTTCTAGAGCACAACTGCTAGATGGGGGATGTATCTTCTCTTTGGGAGCCAAATACTAAAAGCAAATATTTGATGCTTAAGAGCTCTTAAGAACTGAAGAGTGCCATTTGCTTATTTCTACCCGTCAGTGTGGGCTTAGGATGTTAAATAGATTAAAAGGCTAAGAGAGGTCAGTCACTCCAGGAAAGACGCTTCTTTTGCCTCTCTTGACTTGGTTCTCTTGGCAAAATTGTTATCTACCTACCCCTCCCCACTCTTGTGGAGGCTCCTTGGGAAACTCAAAAGATGTCACATGCTCTTCTAGAACATTCTGGAAAATGTGGGGCCAGGATCCTAGGGATGAGAGATCTAGAAGGGTAGGAAGACCAAAGTCTGCTAGTTAATGCGATGAAGATGGTTTTAGAAAAATTCAAGAGATATGTAATCATAAAACTGGTAGGGTCCTTAGAAATTACTGAATCTATTCTCTTCTGTTTTGGATGAAAAAAGAGCCTCAGAGTGGTGAGGTGATTAAAGCTCGCTAGGGATGGAGCTGGGATGCCAATTGGCTTCCAGGTCAGAGCTTCTACCTGACACAGCTTCCAAGTTCAGACTCGAATTTGGGAGTCTGTCCTAATACTGGCCTAGGACAGTCTTTGTCGGTACCTTCCTTCCACCTCTCCCAGGAGAGGGGCTGACAGAGGTTGCTAGGCATCGGGCTCCAGCCAGAGAGAAGGCCACGCGGCCCTGGGTCAGTCTATGATCTGCCCAACTTCTAGGGTGCGGAACTTAGGTGCTGGGCACTGTGCGCGCAGGGTTTCCGGCTTCTGCTGCTCTCTACCGTCAGCTCCCTCCTCCGCCCTAGCTCGGAGCGGACAGCCAAGTCATTTCAATTTAATCTTCTTTAAAAAGACATAACTAATAAATCTATTGCCGAGACCTCGGAGAGACGGCCAGCAGAGTGGACCGTGCTCCCAATCCCATTGAACCCCATTGAAAACCATGACAACACAGGACAAGCTCCGATTTATCCCGGCGCGCTAAAGCGCATTGTGAGCAGGCGTCAATCACGCATTATTTCGGACTGAACAAATGCAAAATCTTGACTGGAACAAATGCTTCCAACAGGTC
>NW_011494613.1:2471840-2474457 GCF_000754665.1 Bison bison bison | reverse complement strand
TTCCAACAGGTCCGGGGCGTCGAGCTCCATTTCCCCTTTGTCCGCGGCCTAGCAGTTGGCCTGTATTGGGGTTGCCTCCGCCCGACCACCCAGCGCGCCGCACAGTCCCGGGCGCCTCGGGCACGCATGACAGGGAAGCTCCTGGGGAGGGTGCGCCGGGCCGGGTGGGGCGGCTCCAGTTGCACGGGAGCCGGGTCCGAGCTCAGATCAGGTGGAGACAGGATTTCAGGTGCGGTCACCTAAGTACCGCCGGCTCGCACCTAAATTTAACAACCCACTACCCTATCCACTGGCTGCAGGAGAGGCTTCTGAGAGCGCGCTCGCTCGGCCCTTGCCTGAAGCGCAGCTACCGTGAAACCATGGGCCAAGAAAATGTGCCCGGCTCCTTGCACCTTCTACACGACCATTTCCTCGGTTAGGGAACGAGAAGATGTCAGGAAACCCCGAGCAGGCCATCTTTTCAGCCCGGCGGGCGCACTCCTAACTCCCGCAATCGGTCCCTTACCAGACCAGGCCCGGCAGCTTTGGTGGAGCGGAGAGCCCGAGCCACCCAAGGCCTGGTTTGGGGCAGAGGACGCACCTCCAGCCCCCGGCCTGACGTTGAGGCTACGGAGCCCAGGCGGTGCCCAGATGCCAAGGAGGCAGCAACGCCCTCAGAAATGCCACCGCCCGTGAGGCCTAGAGTGGGCCTGGGCCAGCCACCGGGGCAGAGTGGGAAAACGAGCCTAATGCCTCGTAGGAAAGCAGTTTGGCCTGATTCTGCCTCCATTTTGCTGGCCTGGGGCAACCCGCGCAGAACTGGGGCTTCCCGGATGCTCCCAGCCCTTCCCGAGCACCGCTGAAGTTGCGGACGCTTGGGGTGTGGGAGATTCCTAGCGGTCTTCGAAACCCTCTGCACAGGTGCTGGCGGGGCCAGGCCTCTCCTCTGCGCCCGCCTGCAACTTCTCGCCTCTGAATCCTTACAGGAGCCCAGCCAAAAAGAGAAAGAGAGCGCGCCAGTGTTCAACGCCGCCTTGTAAATCACTTTCCGGATAATTGCGGGAAACGAACACTCCAGCAAACAAGCTCGAGGAATAAAGCAAACAAGGAATAAATTCCTGGGTGCTCATAAACCCACCCATGTCGCCCCCACCTTTCCCGGCGCTCCCGCAGGGCCAGGCTCGATGTCAGCCCCGGAGGAGGAGGAAGCCGGGACCGGCGGGCGGTGGCCACCGCTCGCCACCCAAGATGTTATTCTTTGGTAACAATCCCCATTATCTGTCCCCACTTGGGGCTAATCAGACAGAATCACTAATGCGGAGGGCAGCTTCCTGCCGCCTCTGGGATGTAACGGGGCGCCCGAGGGGCGGGGGACGGGGCGGGGCGGGGGTGGCACCTTCCGGGCTCGCCGGGGCTTTGGTGCAGCACTCATTCAGGTACTTGACACCCGGGAGACCCGGACCTCTGCTTTCAAAGCGTCCCGGGTGGGAAGAGCTGTTTATATAAACTGGGATTCCACAGTAAACGCGCTATATCTCGGCAGCCAGTGCATGGCGTGCGCCTCTCACGCCCACCCATAGGAGCGGCGTCCCGGGCCGCCCCTCGGTTCCAGATCTACCCTGCCCCCGCCTCCTTCCCCTGCTCGGCCATGGCTACCTCTGGACGCCTCAGCTTCACCGTGCGCAGGCTCCTGGATTTACCGGAGCAGGATGCGCAGCACCTGCGGAAGAGGGAGCCGGAGCTAAGCGCCCCTGAGCCCGGCCCCTGCGCCACCTGGCTGGAATCCGAGCGCGGCCACTACCCTTGTGAGTGAGCAGAGGACAGCAGCGGGGGTGGAGGCGGGGGAAGTGAGCGGGCTCAGAATCAAGTCCCCGGCTCGTGCGGGGATGGGAAGCGGAAACCCCAGCCCAAGGTCTGGATTTCCTGTGTTGGACCCACAGACTCTGTCCTCCTGAAATCCCTATGTCAGTTGGCACATCTTGAGAGCAGATCCCTGGGCCTGGCGCTAACGCCCGAGATTTGGGTTTCCGTTTCAAGGGGTCAGAATATTTAAATATTTAAGAAGCCGCCCTTAAATGCCTGAAAAAGTGGCCACGTTCTTCTGGCCTCGGTTTGGGATGAGCAGTATTGGCGAGCCTGGATTCAGGGCTTTGCAAACGTCGGCAAACCGTAGTGCAGTCGACCTCAAAGTGGCCCGTTTTGGTGAGACAGCTTGCAGTGAATTCGTCTGCCAGCGCAGCGACCAGGACTGAATGGTTTTAATAGACCCCCCGGGGTGGGTTTCTTTGGAGGCGCAGTCCCAGGCTGTGGTCTAAAAGGTCGTCGAATTCAGAGAGGTGGTTGTCCAGACATGGGTCCAGGAAAGGAAACGGCCTCATCCCGAAAGCCGCGGGCGAGTGGGGGCGCCCTCCCGCCCGTGGGTCGGCGCCCGCGCTCCAGAGGCGGCCGGCGTCTCACAGGGCCGTGTCTCCTTTGCGTCCCTAGCTTCGGACGAGAGCAGCCCAGAGGCCAGCCCGAGGGACTCGTCGCAGCGGCCGTCCGCTCGGCCTGCGTCTCCGGGCTCCGACGCCGAGAAGAGGAAGAAGCGGCGGGTGCTGTTCTCCAAGGCGCAGACGCTGGAGTTGGAGCGGCGCTTCCG
>NW_011494613.1:2466139-2471448 GCF_000754665.1 Bison bison bison | reverse complement strand
CTGGACTTGGAGTGAGCTCTGCGGCCGGGCCGGGCTACAGCCGGAGACAAGGAGCGCGTCTCGCCGCCCCACCTCCTTCGGCGCGGGGGTCCTCTCCGGCGCCCCCACCGGCCGGCACTCCGGAAACTTTGGCCAAGACACCCAGTCTCCTCTTCCTTCGACCGCCAGACCCAGAGCTAGATTTTATTGCTTGAACCTTATTTGTACATTTTAAAATAGCTATTTGTATGGGAAGCAACTTATTTTAAAAGAAATAGAATATTTTTCCTCTTTGTGGTGCGAGAATAAAATATGTAGGTTTGGGTCCCCTTTTTGCGTGTCTGCCGGGAACGGAGGTGGGAACAGTGCTTTCCCGATCTGGAGTTCGGGGGCCGGGCCACTCCTCACTCGCCAAGTTAAGGCCCACCCCGAGCTGGGTAGAAGGGCAGAGCACAGTCCCCACACGCCTTTAGGAAGAAACAAGGGGAAGGGAGAGAAGAGGGGGGGCAGAGGCACCTGTGAGGGTCCTATAAGTGTGGGGTGGTGGCTCTGCTCCCAACGTGAGACGGAGGCCCTGGAGCCGCCAACCGAGTCGGCCAGGACAGGGCATAAAGAGAGGGCATAATGAGCTTCTCCGAAAGGGTTCGGGGAATGCCAGCGGGACCCGGGCTGAGCGCGCTGCTGGCGGTTCCTTTCGGGGACCCGAGGACCACGCGGGGAACCCCCAGTTACGGCTACGAACGCCTCACTGGGTAGCTGTAATTTTCCGCCTCTTCTTGGCGTGACACCTGGCCAGGGTGGGATGGGAGCGGGTTGGTGGGGGCGGGGATGACGCAGCTCAGGGCTGCCCGCTGGGGAAGGACAGCCCTGGAGAGCTCTGGGAGCCTGACCCCGGGGTGGACCCGTTGGTTCATCCAGTTTCACCCACGGCCCCAGTTGTACCGCCCGGGCGGGATCTAGGGTTCTACCCCGCTGGGTTTGTAACTGTTCTTCGTTGGGCATCCCTCCGTATCTGTAGTCGCAGGGCCTTCCATGCAGTGTAGGGTTCACTCTGTCGGAGAAGAAGTGAGGACCTTTCTTTCTGGCGCCCAGTGAAGGGAGATTCGAGTTTAAAGAGCGGTTTGGAGGCATCAGATCCACGGGCGGGAGCAAGGGCTCGATTAGGCCTGTGAGAAGTAGGCATTGGCCGTTTTTTGGGTTTTAGCTTTTTTGTCCCAGGAGGAAAAGGAGGAGGAGGTTGCGGGAGGGTAGATAGCTGAGGTCCTGTTATCACCTGGGATTTTGGGGGTGGGGAGAGACAGGAGGGCAGAGGGGGAAGGAAGGGGGGTGTTTGGGTCTCAGCTGCTGGCCACCTTGCCTTCCATATGGATGCAGTTATCTTAGAAGAATCTCTATCCTTAAACCTCCTTTTGTCTTGGAAACTGAAAAGGGCATTGTCAGGCCTGAAAAGGACCTAGACAAAATCCGCACTGTTTCGATTCAGGACTCTGTTTAATCAGTCCCTGGTGACAATGTAGTGGGTGTTAGGGAGGACAATAGTATCTTTTAAACCTTGTGGCCTTCGGGAAGACAAAGGGCTTGAATTTCATGGGCTTACAACTTCAATTAGAACAGTGTCAGTGTGCATGGGAGATTATCAAATTTGTATCATAAAACCTCTTTCTAATAAATGATTGCTGGGGTGGGAGCTGGATATTGTAAGACATATATTGGAAACTGCCCTTGGGGCTTCCCAATCAGCCCTGGCAGAGTGGATGGGAAGGAAGAGGAGGGAAAGATTTCTGAAGAAGGCCCGGCTCAGAACTTGTCCCTGCAGTCAGCTGATTGGGAGCCTGGCTCTTCCATGCTCTTCTGAAAGGTTGTTTCTCCAATAATGGAAGTAAAGACTCATAGCTCGTTTTCTGTTCTTGGTGGTGACAAAGACCTGAACATCTGTGAAAGTGCAAAATCACCACTTGTTTAGTTTCCTGCCTTTTCTTTCCTGGAGCTCCAGAAAAAGTAGGACTTGTGGTATGCAAAGCAGAGAGTCTATTAGCTATGAGGCCCATAGGACTAAAGGATCTGACTGTGGAAAGACTCTTCCCAGGAAGACCTTTAGGAGACCGTCTTCAACCAGATTCACCCGGAGGTCTCACCCATGTAAAGGACCCAGAGAGGTGATCACAGCCATAGGAGGCCAGCCCATGTCTTGTGGAGGAGAAGAGCAGACATTTCTTCCGGCTCTAGCCTCAGGATCTCGCGTGTCTACAGTTACCCACTTCTTTTTGCTCCTTTTTCTTTAGGTCCCTTCCTTTGTAGAGGAAAAGCCATAGGGGAGAGTTACTAATGTACCCCCATCACCACCCACGCATTTTAGAAACTCAGGCTGTCATTTTTCTTCTGTTCACACCTGAGATCAGCTGGAATTGATGAATGTCAATTTCCTTTCTGACCTAAAAGATCAATTCCCCTAGGCTCTGACAAGAGAAGCTAAACCCAAGGCCTGATCTCTCTCCCCAGATGAGAATGTTTCATACCTGTCACCCATCACCAATATTGCAAGGCAGAGTCACACTCAGCAAACTTTTATTGAAACTTGCTCTGTTCTAGGCATTGTTTCAGGCACTTTCACAGCTGACCTCACAGAAACCACTGCATATATAATACACCCATTTTGCAGATAAGAAACTGAGGCTCAATGTGTAGGAGTAAGCAGTCATAAACCTCACAGAATATTGCCATTGTCTTTAGCCCTTACTTAAGCCACAGTGTAAACTGCCCTTAAAGTGGACTTGAAATCTTTATGTGATGACAACATAGATGCTACCCAGCCACCATAAAATTGTCTTATGAATGATCTGAAAGGATGGAAGAGCATGCTGAAAGTACCATATGTGGCTTAAGGCCACTTAGAGAAATTGACCATAGCTTATCACAGTAGTTGCTAACGTTTATTGATGTTCCTGTGTATGAGGCAATATTCTAAGTTTTTAAGTCAGATTAACTCATGTAATCTTCATAACAATCCCGTAAGATGCTACTGCTGTTCCTACCTTACAGGTGGTAAGGAAACTGAAGGCCAGAGAGGTTATCAGTAACTTGTCCAGATCACACGACTAGTAAGTGACAGAGAAGGTCTGAACTCAAGCAGCCTAAGGTTAGATCTCACGCCTTTAACTACATGGTGGCAATTATTTCCATTCTTTGTTTCTGTTTTATTCCTCCCAGTCAACAGTCTTGGTTTACCTTATAGACACTTCTGTAAGAGACGTGTTTTTAGCATCTCTGTGTCTCTTGATCTCTCTCCCCACCCACCCCACCCCCCATCTACCAAAGCTCGAGCTTTTGGACACAGCCTCTGTGTTTGCCCTGTGTCTGTGTGCATTCTTGCCCAGCTGTCAATGAAACACAGCTCTTGTCTGCAGGTCACAATATTTTCCTGTGACTATCATCCCACCATTCTTCTTCCAGAAAAACATCTGCTGCCAATGCCTTGACGCCGATTGTCCACTCAGCATTTGGTTACTGCTGACTCTGATAAGCTCCTCTAAGCTTCCCCAACCCCTAGGCCCAGATCCCTGGGGAACTTTATGACTTTGGCTTCCCTTGCCCTTTCCCCTGTCATCTTTTTCCTTCCTGGGTCTCCAGTGTTATCTTTATGATTAAATGTCATCCTTTTCACATTTACTCTCCTGCCATTGTAAACATTTTCACTTCATCTCACCTAAGTCCCTTTTGGATGGAGATTGCAATTTTCACTTCAGTTTTCTCTCCCATCATTCAGAGGATCTCACATCTTAACATGTCTGTTATCTGACTAGTTTAGCACTTTAGAATCGTAGATAACACGTGATGGCTTAGTAGGAAGTTATCTGAGCTCAGGTTAATGTATACCTCCCTTTCTAACAGTGATGTTTAGTTGTTTATTATTCTCTTGCATTCACACAATTAATTGTTGCCTCTTCAACCCACACATACTTCATTACCTTTAAAATGTTTAGAGTTAGGGATAAAATGCCCAGGCAGGATAACTATGGACACTGCATGATTAATTGTTTATTAACCATGTTTATCTGTTCTAGGTATTTTAGCTAACCAGTCTAGGCAGGTTATCTGTAAAATGAATAACAGACAGTCAAGAAAGCTTTTGGAATGCTAAGAAAGTACTGTCTCTACCCCAGGGCATGATCATTTCTGTTAGATATGATTGCATTACTTGATATTCAAAATTTACATGAGAAATTGTATCCCGCCAGGTCACTCATCTCTCCAAGCCGTGATGTGGGAGTGGATTTGCTAAATGGTACCTTAATTACTTTCAGAAGTCCAATTCTGAACCTGTTAACACCCCTCCAATACCCTTGCCCAGACTAATAGCTAAAGGTATGTGACATTCCCTTTTCTCCTGTGTTCCCACCGTTCATGTCACTCAGTCTATAAGCTCACCAAAACTGTGAACAGTATTCCCATCAGTGCTGATCCATAGAGCAGTATTTTTCTTTAACCAGGAAGAATCAGTTAGGCTGTTAAACAGTCTCACGTCCTCCCCAAATTTGTAAGCATGGGGGGTTCTTCTTTTTCCCAACTATACCCTGCATAGAGTTCTTGTTGTTTATCCAGAAAAATAACATCAGATCTTAGAAGCAGAAGATAATACTCTCTTTAATACCCTGCCCTGTGGACCAATAAAAATTTCTAGCTCTTTATCCAGGTCCTATAGTTGCAAAAGCTGCCCTAGTTTCAGTATAGTTGCTATGAGGAGGGTGTGATGGAAGGACCATCTGAGGGGACCTTGGTCATGCTTAATCTCCTGAGTTCTGACTGGGTGGTCCTTTATGAGTCAACGGGTTTTCAAATACATTCCCCCAGCTAAAAGCTCTGAATTGAACTGTCCCTTTTCTTTCCTTGTAATACCATCTCCCCCCTACTACCCACCCCTTCTCCTTTCCTAGGGGCTGGATAGGATACTTGGCAGAATTCACTAGGAAGAGGAGTGGAGGCTGTTTGCAAATTAAACCAGAGACAAAAAAGTGCCCAATAACCCATTAAAAGGGCCCTTGACTCTCACCTGAGATGTCCCTTATAACTTCCTTCTCCAGCTTTGCTGAAGGATAGTGTTTTAAGCTGTGTTTCTTCCTAAAGAATTTACCAGTTTAGGTTTAAATTACTTCTTGGGAGGCAAATTCTCAACCGGAGGCAACCCTGAATTGTCATAACATATCAGGGTCTGACACAAGCTTCAGCAAAAAGTGAAATAACAAGAAAGCTTATTTTTTTAAACAACAAAATTGAAATTCAGAGCAAGAGACACACAGAAGACCAGGAGAAGGCAAAAGAAACCTCATGAGTAA
>NW_011494613.1:2439848-2466039 GCF_000754665.1 Bison bison bison | reverse complement strand
CTGAGAAACTATCTTTCCTGCCTAATCACACGGATGGACTCAATCATCTGTCCAGCCAAATATTCAGCAGAGTTCCTAATTCATTGTGGGGAACATTTCCTACTTAAGTTAAAACATAGAGTAGAATTTTCTTATTTTCCATATTTTTGGATAAAATAGTATCTTAAGGTTAATCATTTTATCAGTTTGGGGGCGTGTGGGAGTGTAGGCAATTAACAGAATGAAATGGAGCTTCCAGAATTTTGTCATCCCAGAAAACAAGAATCTTCTCTTTCTTCACCTAACTTGTCACTCATTGAGAGAAAAGTGCTCAAATTCTTCAGGTATGCCTAACAGCTGAGCAACCTTAAAACAGCTTAAAACACTTAAAAGTTCTTTTAAGTTTGTAAATATGCATATAATACACATGTAAGTAGGTATGAAGCAGATTTTGGAAGTGTTCATTTCTTTTAATGAGAAAGAAAACCTCTAATTTATAGTCTCACTTGTCAGACCCATAGAGGATGGATAGTTTGTTATTCTCATTCTAAAAATATTTTCTTTGTAAGATAATATGGAAAATACTGAAATGTAGAAATAATCTATGGCCTTAAGGATAGTTACTTTCATATGACATTTGGTTTCTCACTAATATAATCGTGATGTGATGAATAGGAGATTCAGGTGAGCTGTTGAAAGTGCAAGGGTACATTTCATTTGTATCACTGTAAATTACAATCACAAAGAGAAATGATTGAGATCATATTGGTTTGGAAAGAACAATTCTCCTCTATCCTTTAGTTTCCTTTTTTCTTCAGCCTCAAATTGTTCCCTCTACCTAGAGTCATGCAGTGGGAACCGCAATCATTTCTGCCTTTAACAAGGTAAAAACAGACTGTGAAGTGGTTCAGAAGGACATGGACAGAGGAGCTGGCTGTTAGTTTCTTGCTTGGTATGAGTTCAAATAGGGCGATATGATTTCCAGGGGAGCTGCTGTTCACCAGCTTCTGGTAAATTATGGACTTCTGAAAACTCCGTTACCCAAAGCCCATGTCTGTGAAGCCTTAGAAGGTAGAGGAATTTGGAATTGATGTTACCGATTGATTGATGTTTAGAAGTTTTAGTTACCTCCAGTCCCTCTAAAAAGGCATTTTTTCAGTTTGTTTAACTTTCTTCCATCTTTGCCACTATTTGATGTGTCAGCCAGCTAATTTTCAGACAACAGAGGGAGGCTGAGAAACTTGTCCAGCTGGAGATATCTCGGTGCAGAGATTCCCAGGATGGTGAGAACTCCAACTTCTTACCAACTAAGGACTCTGTGGGGACACAGGGGCCCACTTCTGCACAGATGTTATAACAGCACATCATTGCATATAAGGAAGATGAAAGCCAAAATATGTACCAAAAAATCCAAATTAGTTCTCTTTAAATTGACCCTTACTCCTATGAGCATAGCTATTTATGGCTGCCGTAGCAAGGTCTTTCTTTCCCATAACCTCATGACTCTTTTTGAAGACTTTCCTTCATCCTGTTTCTAGGAGGTCTTCACCAAGACCTCCTCGCTTCCCGCATCCCTTTACACAGTAAGGCTTGGAGACCTTTTATCATCTCCTAAGTCCACTGTGCTTCATCACCCAGCCATCATCCTCATGCCTTAGAACTTTTTTGAGAAGAATGATTTGCTCAGAAATGCCCTAGTCTACAATGCCCTACCTCTGTTTCTTTTTGCACATGGTTATAGTTTCAGAACTCCTTCCTTCTCTCTAAAGCTTTCCCTAACTGATTGGAATATGTCACCTAGATCCGTCCTGTGTAAAGCTGCAACAAACTTAGAACTCCTTCATCCGAAGCACAGCAAGATAGAGTGGCAAGAACAGGAGTTGAGAATTGAGTGAGCCTGAATTTGGGAAGAGAGAACTGAATTGTCACATTCATTGCATGAGAATACTTTTCACCTCAGTGCCTTAGACCATCATCTAGAGATAATACCACCTACCACATTTGATTAATAAGAGTATTGAATGCATGAATAACATCTGCTAGTCAGCTGGGCATCAACATAGTCCCTACTCCATATTGCGGACATACATCCAATATAATGTTCAATTTGTTTAGCTTATCATAACAATCAGCTAGGACTACGTTGTATAAAATACACAACCACAACATCTCAGTGCCTTAGCTGCAAAGTGTCCTTTCTTATTTATATGACATGTCCCTACAGCCTGCATCATTTCATTTTCATCCTGAATCTTCAGCAGAAGGAAAAATCTCTTATATAGGATATTTCGGAGGAGAAAGAGAACATGCCATTAGCTGTTAAAACTTCCAATTGAAAATGATCTATATTATTTTTTGCATTTAATTGGCTAAAGCAAATTGAGCAAGCTTAATACCAGCTGGGCAGGAGGGAAGGTGGTTATTTTGAATAATAATACAATCTGCTACATTTGTGTTCTTAAATTTTTAATTTATGACCACATACAATGCATGCTTACAGTGTTAATTATTCCTTTAAATTTTCAGAAGAAGAAATGTCGCGGTGTGCTATTTCACACTGTAAAGTACATTTGACACTACAGATAGTATAAGAAGAATAGGAATTCTGTCTTTTTCCATTATTTGAATAGCACCTGTGCCACATGCTCTTGGTGACATTTAGGAGAATGGTCAACACTCGGGTGAACAGGCAGGTAAGAGAACATCTGAAGACACTGTGAGCAACCATCATCAGAATACAGTTTTAACTGCTTGGTGTGAGGTTATTCCTACGGAATCTCTTCTGCCATGACTCATTATAGGTGATAAAAAAAAAACCACTGCAAGGATTAATTGCAATTGTTACTTATCATTCTAGGAAGTTCACTTAAATCGATATCAGAATAATGGAAGGACAAACCACAGTTATTTGAAATATCAGAATATAAGTTTCTTAGTCCAATGTCCAGATAAAGCCATAGCTGCTGCTGCTGCTAAGTCGCTTCAGTCGTGTCCGACTCTCTGCAACCCCATGGACTGCAGCCCATCAGGCTCCACCATCCCTGGGATTCTCCAGGCAAGAACTCTGGAGCGGGTTGCCATTTCCTTCTCCAATGCATGAAAGTGAGAAGTGAAAGTGAAGTCACTCAGTCGTGTCCGACTCTTGCGACCCCGTGGACTACAGCCCACCAGGCTCCTCCATCCATGGGATTTTCCAGCCAAGAGTGCTGGAGTGGGGTGCCATTGCCTTCTCCGAAAGCCATAGCAGAGCCTCACATATTACCTGACAGATAAACACACAATCACACAAAACTGCTTTTAACATAGAACCATAATTTATTTAACAAATTTTCAATTAATATTTATATAATTGTGTTATATACAGTATAATTTTTACTGTTATATAAAAGATTGAAATGAATGTTCCTACAGGCATTGTGCATCTGCCTCAATGTTTCTCAAGGCTAAATTCCTAAAAATACATCATTGACCAAAGTGGTATGTACGTCATGAAGGCTTTTTATTTCAACCCATTAGTTCTCCCACCCTTCACTATCTCCTGGTGCCCTCATTTCCCTACTTACCCAGCTTAAATTCCATGACCAGTCGTTATAACCATTCCTTTGAACATGCCCTCAGCCTCCTCACACGAGGCAAGACTATGTAACTCTTGTTAAAGCCAGCTCTCCTTCTACTCTGCGCCTGCATCCAGGCTGCAAAGTATGGCTGGGGAAAAATACAACCACATTGACTGATCTGAGTTTAAATTTATGACCTTAACTTCAAATGAGCCCCTAATGTTGCCAGGCCATCATGTGATGTCTCTAGACCCTTCATTTTCCCATTATCCTCCTTGACTGTTTCATACCATTTGTTTCTCCTCCACTTGCTCCTTGCTCCCTCATTCTTACACTCAGGTTCCTACTTCACGGTGAAAACTGAAGTAACAGAAGAGAGATCGTCCATAGATGTCTCCCATGACATCATTGCCTTAAAAGCTAGTGTTTCCTTCTGCTTTGTCTTCCCTGTTGTTACCAAAAATGAGTGGCCCCTGCTTTGATTTTCTCTAGGATATCACTCCAGTGATTTTGCTCTCTTGCTTCTACAGTGTCAATTTTTTTTCTTTATCCTGCACCATTCCTTTGAGCATACAAATATGCCGCTGTCTCCCCCATCTTAAAAATGAAAGTATTTTCCCTTGACCCTCCTTCCCTTGACAACTATCATCCCTTTAAGCAAAACTCTTAAAATACTTGCTTAAACTCACAGTCTTCAATTTCTCTTCTCCTCTCTCGTTATAATCATCGAGTTAGAATTTGCATACAACAGCATTCGTCAGTTTGACATCAAATTTTGACAAATGTAAACAGTCATGTAACAACCACTACAATTAAGATAGAGAACGTTTCCATCCCTCCAAAAGTATTCCCACCGCCTCTGTGTAGTCAATTCTCTGCCTCACCCTAAGACTCTGGGAACCAGTGATCAGCTTTCTGTAGTGATTGTTTTGCTTTTCTGTAATTTTATTATATATAAATGTAATCTAAAGTATGTAGCCTTTTTGTAAGACTTTATTCACTTAGCATAATACTTTGTGATTTATCTATGTAGTCTTTTGTTTCTTTTAATTGCTGAGTATTATTCCACTGTATTGATAATACTACACTGTTTACCAATTTACCATTGATGGGCATATGATTTCCTATCAATTATTTTACTGTTATGAATAAAACTGCTATGAACTTTCATGAACAAGTCCTTTTTAAGGCTCTATTTCTTTAAATGCTTTAATATATAAATATATATATATTGGAGTACAGTTGATTTACAATGTTGTGTTAATTTCTGCTGTACTATATAGTGGTTCAGTTGTACATTTATATTGTCTTTCATATTCTTTTCTATTATGGTTTATCACAGGATATTGAATATAGTTCCCTGTGCTGCATAGTAGGGCCTTATTGTTTCATTAAAAAGTCTTTGAGTTTACATATGTCTTCATTTTCTTTGAGTAAATACTTAGAAATGCAATTGTTGAGTCATGTAAAAGTGTACATTGAACTGTAAAAGAAACTGCCGAACTGTTGATATTTTCCAAATGGGCTGTAGCACTGTGCATTCTCAGTAACAAGTAGACTGAGGGTTTTAAATCTTCCACATGTTCAAAAACACTGGGTTACTCAGACTTTTTACAGTTTAGTCATCCTAGTGAGTTGTAGAGGTATCTCATGATGCTTTGATTTGCATTCACTTAATGACTTGCAGGGGCTTCCCTCAGCTCAGTTGGTAAAGAATCTCCCTGCAATGCAGGAGACTAGGGGTTTGATCCCTGGGTCAGGAAGATCCCCTAGAGAAGGAAATGGCACCCCACTCCAGTGGTCTTGCCTGGAGACTCCCATGGACAGAGGAGCCTGGTGGGCTGCATTCCATGGGGTCACAAGAGTCGGACACGACTGAGCGACACCACCACCACCACCAGCGACTTGTGGTGTTGAATATCTTTTCATGTGCTTATTTGACATCATAAATATTTTCTTTGGCCA
The DNA here is from genome assembly GCF_000754665.1 of Bison bison bison. Lineage (NCBI taxonomy): Eukaryota > Metazoa > Chordata > Mammalia > Artiodactyla > Bovidae > Bison > Bison bison. Next base: position 2,460,538 of record NW_011494613.1, on the reverse strand, counting down.
AGTGCCTCTTCACATCTTTTGCTCATTTGAAAAAAACACCAGGTTGTTTGTCTTCTCGTTACTGTGTTATAAGAGTTCTTTATGTATCCTGGACAGAAGTCTCTATTCAATCAGACACAAGTTTTGTAAATATTTTCTCTCAGTCTGTGACTTGCACATTTGTTTTTTAATGATATTTTTTGAAGAGTGAAAGTTTCAGATTTGATGAAGTCCAATCTATTGATTTTTTTCTTTTTTGATTCAAACTTATCTGCTGTAAGTAATCTTTATTAACCCAAGGTCATGAAGATATTTTTTCTTAGAAGATTTTCTTCTAGAAGCTTTGTACTTTTAGCTCTTAAGTCTGTGATTCACTTAAATTTAACTTTTGCTGAGAGGTAAGGGTCAAGGTTCTTTTTTTCCATCTAGATGTCCAGTTGTTTTGTTAGTATAAGTGTTTCCTTATACTCTGTTTTCCCAGCTCTTACCACAGATAAATGGTGCCAGCACCATTATTAAAGACTATCCCTTTCTTTTGAATTACCTTGATACCTTTGTGAAATACCAATTGATGTGTATCAATACCACACTCTTTTAACTTTTTTATTTGTATTTTTTTGAGTTATGAGAGATTTGAAAAATATTGAACAAGGTAGATACAGTTCCACTCTATAGTACAATTATTTTTTAAGTAGATAAATTAAGATTTTTACTTCATTTCAATATCAAACTCTCAAAGATTAACATTAATCTTTAATTTAATAATTAAAGAATAAAAAATAAGAAATTAATATTAAAAGTACTTTAACAAAATTCCATGTTTTTGGAAATTAAATGTCCACTTTTAAATGATGGGTGTATCTAAGAAGTCATAATGAGGAAAATTAGAAAATATTTGCAATGCAAGAGAATTAAAATGAGAATTTACCAGAATTTACTGCATATGGCTGAAGCTGGTCAATGCAATTAAATACAGTGTGGAGTCTTGAATAATGTATGAAAACAAATAATGGACATTAGCATAAAATTTTGTGAAATTTGAATATAAGCTGTACTCTAGTTAATAATACTGTATCACTTGTTCATCTGTTTTACAACATAGTATCTCTTTATATTCTCAGAATTGGATTAGAAGTTTCAAGCCTTATTCAAAATTTTTAAAAAATCACTAAGATATTAAATTTTCTAGACTTTTAGCAGTAATGAAAATGAAAGCATTAGTCACTCAGTCATGTCTGACTCTTTGTGACTTCATAAACTATAACCTGCCAGGCTCCCCTGTCCATGGGATTCTCCAAGCAAATACTAGAGTGGGTAGCCATTCCCTTCTCCAGGGGATCTTCCCAACCCAGGGATCAAACCCAGGTCTCCTGCATTACAGGCAAATTCTTTACCATCTGAGCCACCAGGAGGCCCATTAGCAGTAATACTAGATGCCAAAATACATGGAACTATATCAAAGTTTTTAGTGAATATAAATTAGAAATCTAGGATTCTATTCATACTAAGTCAGACAAGAACCACTGCACTCTTTTGATTACTGTAGTTTTATAGTAAGTCTTGAAGTCAGGTAGTGTGAGTCCTAAAACTTTGCTTTTGTTTTCTCAAAATTGTTTTGGCTATTCTAGGTAATTCACATTTTCAAATGTGTTTTAGAATCAGCTTATCAATTTGTATTTTTTAAAAAAAGCTTGCTTGAATTTTGGTTGAAATTACTTTGAACTTATAGATCACCTTTATGTTTATAAGATATTTTCCTTGGGTACAGGGTTTGGGGTGGAAGGTTTTTTTCTTTCAGCACTTTAAAGATGTTGTATCTTCTAGCCTGTGTGGTTTCTGATATTAAGTCTGCTGTCATTCTTTATCTTTATTCCTCTTTAGGTAATGACTCTCTTTCGCTTGGCTGCTTTAAAGATTTTTCTCATTATCACTGGATTTCAACAATTTGATTGTGATGTGCCTTCAAGTGCTTTAAGTTATGTTTATTCTGTTTATTCATGATCTTTTTTGGATAAATAGGTTTATAATTTTCAATAAATTTGCATTAAAATTTTTTTTAAATTTCTTCAGTTATATTTTATGTCCCCTTCTCTTCCCTAAGTCTCCTCTCTTCCTGGGACTCCAAATTACAGGCATATTATATACTTTGATTAGTCCCACAACTCATTAAGATTGTGTTTCTCTTTTTTCAGTGTTTTTTTCTCTCTGTGCTTCATGTTGGTTTCTTTTTCAGTGTCTTCAAATTCACTTATCTTTTCTGCTATTTTATTTTTTAATCTCTAGAAGTTTTATTTGGGTCTTTATATCTTATTTCCTCATCAAGTTTATATTTTTCTTGAAATCCTCAAATGTATTCATAAGATTTATAATACTTGTTTTAAGGCCCTTGTTTATGAAATCCATGATCTCTTTCATTTTTTTTCCATCTCTGTAAAGTACTTTTTATTCTGGTTATGGGTCATATTTATTTGCTTCTTTAAAGTCCTGGTAATTTTTAAAAATTAATTTATTTTTAATTGGAGGATAATTGCTTTACAATATTGTGTTGGTTTCTGCCATACTTCAACATGAACCAACCATAGTCACACATGACTATGTGTGACTATGAACCTCCCTCTTGAACCTCTCTCCCGCCTTCTACCTCATCCCACCCCTCTAGGTTCTCACAGAGAACTGGTTTGAGCTCCCTGCATCACACAGTAAATTTCCACTGGCCATCTATTTTACATATGGTAATGTATGTTTCCATGCTACTCTCTCAGTTTGTCCCGCCCTCTCCTTCCCTCACAGTCCAGGTAATTAATTGGATACAGAATTGTGAATTTGCTTTACTTGCTACTGGATTTTGTTGTATGCCTTTAAAGACTGTTGATTTTTTTCCCCTGACATCCAGTTAAAGTACTTGTGGATCATTTTGATCCTTGTGAAGCTTGATTTTAAGCTTTGTTAGGTTGAGTTCAGAACAGCATTTTTAAGAAGGACTTAATTTAGTTCCATCACGGAAGCATGAGCCTTCTGAGAACTTTAACCAATATATTATGGGATCTCTCCATTTTGGTTTAGGGCCTGAACTTCGATCACTGTGTGCTCTCTGGGAATTGTTCTGGCTACTCTTCCCAGCCTTGGGGAATTTTCTCTTATTTGCATGCAAATCAGTACTCAGCCAGAGATTCAAGAGGACTCTAAGGATCTTCAGAGCTTTTTCTCTGTGAAGCACTCTTCTTTTCAATATTTTGCCTTATAAATTCTAGCCATCTTGGTATCCTCAAACTTTGATTTTATTCTCTTCAACTCAGTAGGAGTGTTAGGCTCTTTGAGCTCCCCTGCCCTTCAGTGTGGCCTGAAACTGGCTCTAAACAGTAAGCTAGCAAATCCTAAAGCTCATCTCATTTGTCTTGCTTCTCTCATGATCACACTTACACTGCCTACTGTCCAGTGTCTGAAAACTATTATTTCATCTATTTTATCAAGTTTACAGTTGCCTACAGTAGAAAGATAATTCCTATTGCTGCTAATTCTTCATGGTCAGAGGAGAAATCCTCCAGTCTCCTATAAAATTAATCTAATAAATTTTTGCTCCACCATTCTGCTGAAACTCCTTGCATCAAGCCCTCCAATGACTTCCCAGTTGCTAAATCCAATACCATTTGTATTTAAGATTCACAGAAGACCGTTAACTCTCCTCTAGAACTTACGAAACTACTGTAGAAGATATAAGTAGGGTGACATGTAAGAGCATTAAGTAAAACTGTATAGCACTCTAGGTCTAAAGAAAATTAGTCATAGATTCGTAAGTCTTTCTTAGCATGGGCTCACCTAGGTGAAATGCAACTTGTTTTAAAATGTACCTGGGATTTTGTTTTACTCAGGTATGTTGAGGACAGGGTTTCCCAGATGACACCTGCCAAGTAAGAGACACAGGTTTGATCCCTCCCTGGGTTGTGAAGATCCCGTGAAGAAGGAAATGGCAACCCACTCCAGTATTCCTGCCTGGAGAATCCCATGGACAGAGGAGCCTGGTGGGCTACAGTCCACGGGGTCAGAAAAGAGTCAGACAGGACTGAGGGACTAAACAACATGGTGAGGACGACAGATCAGGAGACGATTGCTATTGGAAAGATAGTTTATTAATCACTGTTTCCAAGAATGGGGCGCATGCCACACCACACAGGACCACCTAGGGAAGTACCAAGGTTGGTCAGGAGGCAGAAGGAGTGAGGAGAAAGCATGGGCAAAGGACTTCACTATGGTTTTTCGTGGGAAGAAATGAGCACGGCCGGGGAGGCAGCTGATCATAGGGCTGCTTTGTTTGAATAATTTCAGTGGGCTCTGGGTTACAGGGGTAGTCCCTGGTTATCCAGCACCTGGCTGTGAGGTGAACGGAGCAGAGGGATACTGCCTCCTAGACTGTGAAAGTCAGAGAGAGGAGATGGTTTGGAGTATGGACACTGGATTGGTTACTTTGCATATGGAAGGCATGCTTACAGGCAGGGTGCTTGCTGTCTCTAGGAATTAGCTAACCCTGGGAGGGGCTATCCCTTCCCTGTCCTCAAGGCCCCAAGATACCAAAGCATCATAAAAATACAAATCATGAAAGACATTTTTATCACACAACAATAGCAAGCCAACCTACCTCACACAGATTTTCTTCATCAGGGAACGAGAAAGGGGAGATACAGTGATTCACAGAGACTCTGGTCTTGTCCTGGGTCCTGTGGCCGGGCACCAGAGTCACTGCTGTGTCCAGACCACCGTCTTGTCTCAGCTGGATTCCTGCAGTCTCCCCCTTGCATCTCCTTTTACTTTGTTCTTTTTCTCCACACTGGTAGTTCTTAGTTTCCCCACCAGAGATCGAACCCATGCACTTGGCAGCGAAAGTGCAGAGTCCTAACCACTGGGCCACTAGGGAATTCCAAGCACTGTTTTCTCTACTTCAAGGAGTCATTTTCAGAAGTTATGAAAAAGCAGTGAAAATCACGGATAACATCAACACCGTCATTAGAAAAGCAACCACGCTGGTATGTATGCTCTCTGTACAATATATTAGGAATAGAGTAGATGGTGAGAATGGGGCAGTGTGGTCACCAAGACTAGGAGTAGGATAGGGTTATTCCTTGTTATTATGTATTGATATATTGAGCCAGAACTTTGGAAAGATGTATCCGACTGTAAAAATTTGTTATCAAATCCACTAGAGCTAGGACTAGTGGATTTCAAGATAAAGAAAGATTTAAATAAATGTAATTTAGACAAAAACCTGCTGAAAGAGGATTAATAGAGGAGCTCAGGTGAGTTGTGCATTTCAGGTAATTGGGTTAGAAAACCAATGGGTAAAGTCCTTTTCAAATTTATGCTGTGACGCTATTATTTATTCATGTGTGTATGTGTATGTGTGTGTGTGTGTGTGTGTGTACAGGGCATACTGTGTGTAAAGTTCCATCTGCAGCTGTTTATAACTCTGAGAATTACCCCTCTCTGTGCTGTGGTTTCCACTCCACAAACTCCCTCTCCACTAACACAGTAACTATAGAACAGTTTTACAGCCTGCCTTGACCTTTTTGTTGCTGATGTTGTTTTAGAGTGGGAGTAGTGGGGGGCTGTAGGGGAAAGCGAGAGAAGTGTCCAGCTGGGAGTTCCACATCCTGCCTAGAAAGGGCTGGATTCTCTGAGCAGTCCATTTGCGATGTATGAAGCACCCCGGCCATAGGAGGTCAGAATTCTACTGTTTATTAATACTTTATCCCATTTTTCTTGTCATTTACTCTGTGCCTCTAGTTTCATTTTCTATTGCTATTTTATGTTTTTCTGGCTCACTCTCTAGGTCTTTAGAACATGCCTTTTCCTCTGGCTCTGGGTCTATACCATGATAATTTTCATATTCAGTTTTCTTTCTAGGCTACGTTAGCAACATTGAAGTTTTGGATGAATGTACTGCCAAATGATAAAATGTATGGTTGTCACATATTTACTTATCTATCTGTAAATCCTTTCATTTACAATGAAAGCTGTGACTATTGTGCAAAACCAGAGAAGCATAGAAAGAAAAGCATCAAATTACAAATTATTTAAGTTAAGGGATAAAAAAAAAAAAGTTAAGGGATAGCCAGTTGTATTTTTTCTGGTGGTAAAATGGAGAATGCACTGATTTTGGAATAGGAAAACTTGGGTTCAAATAGACATTCTGCTGTTTCTTGACATCCGGCTCAGTAAAACTGAAGTCTAAATTTAATGTGGCCGCATGTGGAAGGTCCTACTGAAAGGAGCCACCAATAAAAGCTAAGAGACTTTTGCACTGAATAATCAGGAACTGGAGTATTAGGGTTTTTCAATGCCTACACATTGTCTTTCTGTCCCCACCTACCCCACATGATGGCATGTACTGAATCTTGAAAAGAGGAGAGAGGAGAGAAAGTGCTATATTGAATCTAATATTGTTGTATTTAAATAGCCTTTAGAATAGGTGATACTTTCTGAATAAAATATTTCTCGAGCTTAAATACAATTGGATGAAAAGAGTGAATCATTTTTACGAAATCCTAGAAAGCACTTCATTCCTTCGTACAAGCAAGGCTCTTAAACCTCTGAAATCCTCCTCGATGGCAAGTGCTTCAACCCCTAGAGGGCAGCATGCCCTCAAAGAAACTCACCCAGGGCCCAGTTGGAAGCCACTGAAATGGCCAATCATTGTCTTGAATTGTCTCTTATCAACCGTTGGGGTCGCAAAGAGTCGGACACGACTGAGCGACTGAACTGAACCTTACGAAAGACCCTATAGAAACCCTACCAAGAACTTAGGAGAACTTAACCATTTCTGATAACTACCACAGATATATGTTCCATTGACACCATCAAATAAAAAGCATTGCAAACCCTAGGAAATTAAGAAACCTGGTTGAATCCCCACCACCTTGGCTGAAGGAAGGCTGCTCAGGAGGAAGCACCTCCGGGTTCTAAGATGGGCTTGCTTCTTCGACAGCAACTTCCCATCAGTAGCTCTCCTCTGCAGCCTCTCTTCAGGGTGTCTCAGAGGGACATGGAGGGAATAAGAGGTCTCTGCCCTTCTTCATCCCACCCACCCATCCGCTTCGCTTCCCTTAATTCTTGGGTTAAGAATTAGGGCGTTTCGAGCACTTCAGCGGAGAAGACAATGGCACCCCACTCCAGTACTCCTGCCTGGAAAACCTCATGGACGGAGGAGCCTGGTGGGCTGCAGTCCATGGGGTCGCAAGGAGTCGGACACGACTGAGCGACTTCACTTTCACTTTTCACTTTCATGCATTGGAGAAGGCAATGGCAACCCACTCCAGTACTTTTGCCTGGAGAATCCCAGGGACTGCGGAGCCTGGTAGGCTGCTGTCTATGGGGTCGCACGGAGTGGAACACTGACGCGACTTAGCAGCAGCAGCAGCAGCAGAGCACTTGAGACACGTACAGTTCTTAGCTGCAATTCCTAGGATTCTAGAATTAACTCGTGCTTTTCCTTGTGAACACAGTCATCATTGCTTCACATATAGTGGGAAGACTATGGTGGGTGGCCCCACCCACACCCACACCACATCCCGCAGTGACACAACCAGGCCCGTGGTCCACGCCCTTCAGACTCTCGCGGTCTCCGCCCTGGCTCGTCGCGCTAGGCCCCTGCAGCTGGGGCTCTCCGCTGCCTCCATGGGCGTGCCTTCTTCAGAAGCCCTGGATTGTAGTCCAGTCTCAACCTCTAACCCGGGCCTCTCGCCTCTAATGTGCAGATGGGAGAATGACGCCAGGCACCTTCACCCACATCCTGGAGTGGCAAATGGGGGTTACCAGTCACTTTGATGCCAAAATCATATTGGATAACAGGTAATACAATTTCTCCTATTCATCAAGACGCATCAGTGAGCTCTCTATACAGGTTCTGGTTTGACTTGGATTTGGGGTGACTCTTTCCACTTTTTTTTTTCCAAACAGCATCTGGATTTGGGTGGGTAAAACACTTTCCCTCTGTGTATGGGATGTTGTCAAAACAGGACACTAGAGTTGGTTCTTTTTTAATGAAAAATAACCCTTCTAGTATTAAAAGGCAGTATCTATTAATTCAATTGAACATTATTTTCATAAGCAAATATGTTTGAAGAAATTAGCAAGTAAATGCATAAATTACCTACATTGAAAGCTGTTACTGGCAGATATGATAACACATTTCTTGTTAACTAGTTTACATTGCTTTTGAAGTGAATTTCTGGCTGACAGTGTTTATGTCGCAGATGGTATCCTCACCTGCTTCATTAAGGCCTGTTTAGAATACAGTTCTAATGTAGGTTTTATTCCATGTAAAGCCACCTAGAGATAATTTAAAACGATCATATCGACTAACAAACACGTAATCAAGAAGCTCTTAAAATTTTATCAAAATTCAGGTCTTTCACTATTAGCAAACCTGCTTCATTAACATATTAATAGATAATGTTCCTGCTCATAATTAGCGTGTATTTTCTTTGCATCATTGTAGTTGAAAGAATTCAGGTGAAGTTTGTTAGAAAAGTTGCTTTTTTTTTTCCCTTCAATTTCTGGGAACAAAGCACCTGGAGAAAACACTTCAGGTTGACACTCCTGAGCACCATTCCTCCTGCCCACAATTTTCCCTCCTTAAACTTCATTTTATCACTCATTTCCCCCATATTGAACCCTCTATGACTTACAGCCATGATAAGCAGTGAACTATATGCAGACAGGCAAGGGTTTGGCCCATGCACTGAGGATAAATGCTACCTGTAAGAGAAATCCCATGTACAAACTTATTAATATTTTCATCTCAAGTTTGAGAGAAGTGGCAACATTAAGCCTGAAAAGAAGCTCATGTTTTTCTTTAAAAAAAAAAAAAATTTCAGCCACTTGTTCAAAATATAAGTGTATAGAAGAAAGAATAGAGCCCATGCCTATATTTCTATTAAAAGAGCAATCTCTTATCTATTAAAAGAATGGCATCTTACGGAGAGGTATAATTCAGAGGGCTACCTAGGAAGGGTTTTTTCTTTAATGACCACAATGTTAGATTAAGTCTGTCATTGAGCTCCTGGGAATAAAGTACATCATTATTTTGAAATATTGTATTCTCACTGACTAGCGATGTACTCATTGTGATACATTCACAATAAAGAATGGAATAAGCATTATCTCTTGAGATCACAATTATCTTAAGGTCACACTCTCATTTTAAATAAAAGGAAAACTAATATATATATATATATATATACACTAAAAATAGCAATTATCATCTCATATGGTCTAAATATTTAGCTGAGGCTATTTACCAAAACTGCTCTGAAGCCACACCATTCTGTGACTTTAAAACTCACCTGTGACATGAGGCAGAAGCTACACACACAGTCTAAGCATTTTGGAACCTGTTGTATGGGCCAGAGGTCAGTTTTACTTGTAAGGAGTACACATGTTAGTCTTGCTGCACTTGAGTGTCTTAGGTCTTAAGAGGGCCTGTAGTTGCCCCACTCATTTATCCAGGAGCATTTGCAAGCCCAGAGTTCAGCAACTCTGTCTCTCAGCTGTTAGGGACAGAGGTGAGTGACTCTTCTTTTTTTTTTTTTTCCACATATATTTCTTATAATTTGCTGGCCCTGATTTTCTCCATATGAGAAAAAAAAGAATCTATGTGTTATTAAAGAGATAGAATATGCAGGCTGTGCGGGGAGAGTAAGTTGAATGTGATCCTGAAGAATGTTTTCATCGTCCACCCAGGATACTGGGATAAAGGGAGGATTCAGACACCATACTGAAGATTTAGCTGGGGCACTCAGGAGAGGCACTGCCTCTTTGCTCCATTAACAGTGGAATCCTAAACTTGTATTTCTACATTGATGAATTACACATACAGTAATTCATACTGCACCCATTAGCTATCTGCACTGTCCCATATGGAAATCACTAGCCATGTGTAGATATTGAGCACTGAAATGCAGTTAGTGCAGCTGAGGAACTGAGTTTTAGATTTTATTTTTATTCATTATTTATTCTTAACTAAATTTAGATAGCCACGTGTGGCTGGTGGCTGTTGTATTGGACACCACAGATTTACTATATCCCATGGAAGAGTTTGTTGCTGTTGTGTAGTGTCTCAGTCATGTGTGGCTCTTTGCAACCCCATGTAGCTGGCCAGGCTCCTCTGTCCATGGGAGTTAAGACTCTGATAATGTCAGTGAGCTAGAGACCCCTGGTGGAAGGGACTGTTCTCTGCAGGACACAAAGCACATCTTAGTAAATGGGCGGCTTTTTTTCCCCGCTAAGGTTCAGCTATTTTGGGATTCTACACATATTTTGATGCTAACGCTACCGCTTAAATTAACATGAAAATTCTCTAGGTATTACAGGATAGAATAATGTAGAATTCAGTGGCTAATTATTATACTGGTTGATGATCACAGTTCACAGATATCAAGTCTCTGTTATTAGGTTGACAGGACACTGGTAGGATGGTGGATATGGTTTAAAACACTACCCTCTGGTTGTCTGGCATGAGTAATGAAATATTCTAGGTTCCTAGCCAGGCCAAGATGCATTCTTCAGAAAGGATGATGGTCTCAAGTCTTATTATATAAATTAAGAGGTAATACAGCATGGCTGAAGTCTGTGCTGAAGTCAGGACAATGGCTGTTTGGTCACTTGACTAGAAGAGAAATGCTTATGTTGCCTCCACCCACTGGCTTTCACACAGCTACAAACAGCTGCCTCCTTGAAATTTCAGTAACCTGGTATCCATATGCTGGACTCAAAAGGAGAGATTCTGGCCTCTTTTACCTGTCTTAAATCGTGCTCCCTAAGATGGAGTTTCCTGATAAATATGGTTCCTTTCTGATCCCACTGCCTTCTATACTGCTTGTTTTTCTCTAGCCATCAAAAGCTGTAACTACGCCAACCACAGTCCTTATCTGTTCACCCTGCAGAGAGTTGAGGGCTTCCTTTTCCTTCTCTGGCCATTCTTAGCTCTTCCCACATTCCATCTTTGCTTGATGTCAGCCCTAACACTCCTGCTTTCTTGGGTGAAACAGTATGAAAATGATGGATAGTTAGAATAGGCAAAGAACTCATTAGAAACTTAACCATGGGTCCAAGTTCATATGATAAACGTGTCATTTCAGTTTAGTGCGAAAAGAGTAGTTTATGGAACCAGCAAAAATCATTTCCCATGCAGAAGAAAATGAAGTTAGGTCTCTATCACACACCCTGAAAAACTGTTTAAATTTGTAAGATTATTTTATTAATTCTCAATCCCCAGAAATCCCCGGTTTCAGTGTTTCCCTTTTTAATGTATGCTTGCATGCACGCTAAGTTGCTTTAGTCCAACTCGTTGAGACACCATGGGCTGTAGCCCTCCAGACTCCTTGTACATGGGATTTCCCAGGACAAAAATACTGGAGTGGGTTGCCATTTCCTGCTCCAGGGGATGCTCCCAACCCAGGAATCAAACCCAAGTCTCTTATGTCTCCTGCAACGCAGGCAGGTTCTTAACCACTAGCACCACCTGGGAAGCCCCTTTTAAAGTATAGATTGTACCAAGAGAGGACTAGGAGACTCCTCTGTATAAAGTTGCTAATTGAACCTCCCTTTCCATTAAAAACTATATTTTTATATCTTATAAAAAATATACAAAAGATGGACACTAATATCTTCATTTTTAGGTTAAATGTTAAATTATCTTATTCTAAATAATGCAGATAATTGGAGACAAAAATGAGATCAGAGTCCCATATTTTAAAAATTCCAGTACTCAACTATGCAACACTTTATTGTTTTAATATTTCCTCCTGTTCTGTTTTTTTCACTGAAAGCCCTGTGTGTTCAGGGAAACACTTAGTCCTTGGCAACTGGACAGTTGGTCATCCTACAAAGGATCTTCTCTTTTATAAGCTAAAAGCTAAGACAAATTATAGTAGTAATAGGAAAAAAAGTGAAGTTATTGAGTCATAACTTTGAAGAGACTTTAAATGTGAAGAAATATCATTTTGAGGAATTTCTAATTCCTATGTGAATTAGAGCACTATGTGAAATATTGAGTCTTGGTCCCTGTGGAGAAAACCAGTAAAGTACACACGTGAAATTGCCATCTTAACTGACAGGGATATGTGACAAGTGACGATATAAAACAAATAATAATTATAAATAATCAAGTTTCATTAATTTGTTGATTGTTTTTCCTGTCTCTGTGCACATTAGCTGCCAGCTTGCTAGAACCTAACTAGCTAGCTGAGTGATAGATCTGTCTATGCCAAATCTTTACCTTGAATTTTTGAAAAATTCTATTTTCTTTATTGTTCTTATCTACTTAATTTTTCATAGCCTATATGTAGTTATTATTCATATAAGTAAAAAATTATGAGGTTTAATTCTTAAAAATATGAAAAATTCATATACATTATCATAGACTTTAAAACAGATTCCTTTTCCCTTTGGATCATCAAACTTTAAGCCAGCTCTGTGTTGAAGCCCAGCTGTGGTGGAGTAGAAAAAATTTTCAGTTTGAAATGAGGCAGATTTATTGGTTTTGTGATCTTGAGTTAATTACTTAGCCTTTTTTATTCTAGGTTCTTCCTTTTAAAATGTGTGTAATACCTACCATCTGAAAGAATTGTGTGAGAATCAAATGACATTGTATAGAAACCACTGGCAAGTGGAAGATTATCAGAAACTAATAAGGTACATGCCATGATTAACAGTGGCAAACAATGAATGGTGCCTGAATCAGGCATCAGTATTTGAATTGAGGCCAAATTTGTCACTGGCTAACCCTGACTATGAAATACAATTGACTATCAGCTTCCTTATCTGTAAAATGGGAATAATTTATCCCTGTTTACCTTTTTTCTTTATCTTTTAGTTGTAAGAAAGAAAATGAACTAAAATACACCTTCAAAGTAAAGAAAGAACTCTCCATCCACGTGATGCTAGGTTCCTGGCAATACTATCCCTCCTGTGAGTTTGTGTCCACACATCAGCTCGTATCCCACAAGATGTGCTTCCTACATCCATCATTTAGGCATCATGACCTCCAAGCTTGACCTTTACTTGGTTATTTTGTTCCCTCCCAATCAAGATATGGCTCCTAGCCACCAGCCCAGCTCCTTGTCTCTTAAATGAGTTCTTGACAGGGCAGCTGTGTCATTTGCAGGGCCCAGGGCAAAAATGCTGGAAAAAAAGCAGGAAAGTACTAAATATAAAACATTGCAAAACTAAATAGCTTTACCATCTGATCTAGCCATTTTCGAGCTCCTTGGTGTTTACCCAAAGGAGTTTAAAACTTATGTTCACAAATACCTGCATGTTTTTATGAGGTATATAGCAGCTTTACTCATAACTGTCAAAACTCAAAAACAATCAAGATGTCCTTTGGTAGGTGAGTGGATAAATAAACTGTGGTACATCTGGACAATGGAATATTATTCAGCACTAAAAAGAAATGAGCTATCAAACCATGAAAAGATATGGAGAAAACTTAAATGCATATTACAAAGTGAAAGAAACCAATCTAAAAAGGCCATCTACTATATGATTCCAACTATATGACATTCTGGAAGAGGTGAAACTTTGGAGATAGCAAAAAGGTTAGAGATTGCCAGATGTTGGGGAGGGGAGGTAAGGATGAATAGGCAGAGTACAGATGAATTCTGGGGCAATGAAACTGCTGTGTATGATAGTATAATGGTAAACACATATCATCATACATTTGTTCAAACATATAGATTGTGTAGGCACCAAGTGTGAACCAATGTAATTTATGGACTCTGGGTGACAATGATGTGTCCATGTAGGTTTATAAGCTGTAATAAATGTATCCCTTATTTGGGGGCTGTTGATAATGGGGAAGGCTGAGGACTAAGTGTGGAGGTAGAGTAAGTATGGGAAATCTTTAGATCTTCCCCTCAGTTTTGCTATGAATCTAAAACTGCTCTAAAAGATAAAGTCCAATATTTTTTTTAAAGGGACATGAGGTTATCCCCATGACAGATTTGCCCATCATTTTTCCTTGGATAGATTGTAGCTGTGTCTTATATTAGTTATTGATTTATCACATTTCTTTCAAGAGTCCTTAGAAACTTTCAGCACTGAATTCACCTGTAAGGAGGACTTTGTTGCCCGAAGCTGTGTTTCATTGTCCAGCGAAAGATTCTCTGTCCTTTACCTTTTCTAATTCCCCTATCTAAGGTATTTTTTTCCTCAACTAATATTAGTCCCAAACAACCCTGTTTACCCTTTAATGGTCAATTCTACTGTCTGAAACTATTTCTCTTTTTTATACAAGTCACTAGGGCTTGCTTGAAATGCACTAGTGTGCAGGTTTTATAAGTTATTCTTTTACAAATGTATATATTTTTAATTGAAGGATAATTGCTTTAAAATATTGTGTTGGTTCTGCCATACATCAGCATGAATCAGCCATAGGTATACATCTGTCCCCTCCCTCTTGAACCTCCCTGCCACCTCCCACCCCATCTCACTCCTCTAGGTTGCCACAGAGCCCTGGTTTGAGTTTCCTGAGTCATACAGCAAATTTCCACTGGCTGTCTGTTTTACATATGGTGGTATATATGTTTTCCTGCTGCTCTTTCCATTTGTCCCACCCTCTCCTTCCTTCCCCCCTGCTCCGTGTCCATTAGTCTGTTCTCCTGGATGTCTGTATCTCCATTGCTGTGCTGCACATAGGTTCATCGGTACCATCTTACTAGGTTTCATGTGTATGTGTTAAAATATGGTATTTGTTTTTCTCTTTCTGCCTTAATTCACTCTGTATAATAGGCTCTAGGTTCATCCACCTCATTAGCATTGACTCAAATGTGTTCCTTTTTATGACTAGTATTCAAACTTATTCTTTTATAAGTAACTATATCTCATGTCTTACAATTCTCAACAGAGACTAAAATGAGAGGTTTCACCTGAAAATGAAATAAAATTATAAAATGTTCTTTTTTAAAATTCAGTGATACATGATCCAATATGGACAAAGCTCAAAAACATTATGCTAACTGAAAGAAGCTAGACACAAAAGATGTCCTATCTTATGATATGATAAACATATCATATGATTCAATTCATATGAAATGTCCAGAACAGACAAATCTGTAGAGATAGAAAGTAGATTAATGATTGACTCGGGATGAGTGGAGGAGCTGAGTGTTACTATTAATACTAATGGATAGGAGGTTTCTTTTTGAGCTGATGAAATGTTCTAAACTGCATTGCTGTGATGGCTGCACAGCTCTGTAAATATTCTAAAATTAAAATTATTGAATTATAATTTACAGTGGGAAATTTATGGTATGGAAATTATATCTCAATTAAGTTTTTAAAAAATAAAATCAATGGATATGAACCTCTGTTGAACATATGCATCTAATTCCAGTTTTCTCTGTTTTTCACATCTCCTTTTGTCATTTTCTATTGGGTTGGTCAAAAAGTTCACTTGGATTTTTTCCATAAGATCTTATGGAAAACATTGAATGAGCTTTCGGCCAATCCAATATTTTTATTCTTTCTAGAGTAGCCTTCTAAAATTCATCCTGTTATTAGAACCAGGAACATCTCAAATTTTCTTTTAAAAGAAGTGCATAAAAAATATAGAAAAAATCAGAGCAGACAATTACTAAAGCATAAAACTTTGATTTGTTTGATGAAATCTTCCCTAGTTCACCTAAATTTGCAAACTTGCCTAATAAATTTTAAATATGCCTATATGTATGGTAGGTTTATTTAAGCTCTTAGGAAAGTTCTACTTGTTTTGTGAAAAAGTATCCAGGCAAGGTTAGAGAAGGAGCTATCTGAAAATAGGACTGCTGCTATGGACTGAATATGGCCTCACCAAATTCATATGTTGAACCCTAATACCTAATGGTATTCAGAGGTGGGGCCTTTGGGAGGTAAGGTTTCCCTGGAGAAGGAAACGGCAACCCACTCCAGTATTCTTGCCTAGAAAATCCCATGGACGGAGGAGCTTGGTGCAGGCTACTGTCCATGGGATCACAAAGAGTCGGGCACAACTGAGCGACTTTACTTCATTTCACTTCACTTAGGTCATGAGGGTGGAGCCCTCATGAATAGGATTAGTGCCCTTATGAGTAACCAGAGAACCTACTTCCTCTCTCTCTGCCACGTGAGATTTTGCTAAGAAGATGGCCATCTGCAGACCAGGAAGCAGACTTCACCAGACACCAGGTCTGTCAGCACTTTGATGTTGGATGCTGCAGGCTCCAGAACTGAGGCTGAGAAGCAATTATTTAAGCCACCCAGTCTATGGTGTGTTGGTTATAGAACCCTGAACTAAGACAGCTGCTGAGTGGGAGTCCTAGGGTCAGCAGATCCAAGATCCCCAGGGTTCACAGCCATTGAGACAAAGTTGCTGCCAATACCAAATTTGGGCTACATAGTGAAAGAAAAGTGAAGTCGCTCAGTCGTGTCCGACTCTTTGCGACCCCATAGACTGTAGCTTACCAGGCTTCTCTGTCCCTGGGATTTTCCAGGCAATAGTACTGGAGTGGATTGCCATTTCCTTCTCCAGGGCATCTTCCCAACCCAGGGCTCAAACCCAGGTCTCCTGCATTGTAGACAGATGCTTTGCTGTCTGAGCCACCAGGGAAATCCTAAATCCTTATGGCTACATAAGCAGTCCCTAAACATATATTATTTGTCTGGCTGCAGAAATTGAAAGAAAAGCAGTAGAGGAAGGCCAAATATGAAGAATAATGACAGCTGCCATTGTTGGCCATCACTATGCACCAGGCAGTGTGCTGAGTGCTTTACGCACATTCAGTTAATCCGCCCAGTTCTATTTCTAAATTAGAAGTAGAGAAACTGAGGCTCAGAGAACTTAAATAACCTGCCCAAGGTTTCACAGCTGTAAACTAATCTCTGTATATATAGTGTTAAAAAGATATCATCCCTGGGACTTCCCTGATAGTCCAGTGGTTAAGAATCCACCTGCCAACGCACAGGACACAGATTCAGTCCCTGGTTTGGGAAGTAAGATCACACATGCCACAGGGCAACTAAGTCTGTGCACCCTAGAGCCGTGCTCCGCAATAAGAGAGTTGCCCCTGTTTACCCCAACTAGAGAAACTCTGCATGTAGCAACCAAGACCCAGCATGGTCAATAATTTAAATAAACAGATTAAAAAAAAGAAGATATCAAAAACCTCATTGAGTAAAGAACCCCAGAAAATCATTACTACTTACTCATTTTGGAATTCACTAGTTGTATACAATTGAAACTAGTATTATCATCAATGAGGTATTTGTTTTCTTCATATGTGCCTGTGCTGTTCCAAATTGCTAAGTCTCTTCCCCCAGAGTATAAAAATGCACATTAGAGCTTTAACCCGTAACAAAGGGAAGTATGTCATATTACAACTTAGTTTAAACTAACCCCTGAAGTGCTGCGATTTGTCCATGTTGGATCAAAGGTTCTTCCCAAGCAGTCCGATTTTATGAATTTTACTGAGCTCTGTTAAATAGCATCCCATTAGCATCATCATGAATGAGGAGCGAGGGGTGGGCTCGGCACAAAAGCATGACCTCTTATTAGTTGCTATTCTGATACTTTATTTGTCAGCACTGATTCAATGGCAGGCAGAGAAGGCTCATAGGAGATTATGTAGAAAGACTGTGCTACACTTTTCAGCCTTTCTCAAGCCATCAGGGTAAAGAATTGACTGCTACTTACATCCATAATTATATGTGGCAGTTTGGCTCTGTAATTAAATTCAAAATAAATCACATGCAGCAATTTGTTAAATTTAAATAATGTTACAAAAAAATAAAAAGATGAGTGAATGAAATGAGCTTCTGAACTTAGGGATATGATTTGAGGAAAGACTGTCATTCAAACTAGCAGGGTTTGTGGCTGCAAAAATAAACTCAGTGACACTTAACTATGCTGAATCTAGGATGTGATGAGGCCATTAAAATCTCTGCCATTGGACTGGGTTACAAAGGAGACAACTGCAATAAACCCTTATGCATAGGAAACTCAAAATAAGTAATGTTCATAAACTGGTTTCAGTTTATTTTCCAAATGATTGAGAATTATGCATAATATTTATTAAAATCTAGTAAGATTTTTCCCAGTCCTTTAGAAGAGGCTGAGGTACAAAAAAAGAGATTTATCCAAATCAGTATCAGAACTAGGATAAATTAAAATAACTATGTCTAACAATAACAGCACTACATGCTTGCTGAATTTTTTTTTTATTAGAAAGCACTTTCATATACATTAAATAGGTACATATATCCCGAGAGAGTCCAGAAAAAGATTTGGTTTATGGTCCCTTTAAGCTCCTCACTGCTAGGGGAGACAGACAGGGTGGGACAGGGTAAATGGGTTGACCTAGGGCTAGACTGGAGAAGGCAATGGCAGTCCACTCCAGTGTTCTTGCCTGGAGAATCCCAGGGACGGGGGAGCCTGGTGGGCTGCCGTCTATGGGGTCGCACAGAGTCGGACACGACTGAAGCGACTTAGCAGCAGCAGCAGCAGCAACAGCAGGGCTAGATTAGCCCAACAGAGGTGATGGACAGTAGAACAAAGGTTGATAAGGGGATTTTCCCTGGTGTCCTCATAGAAAGAACTTCAAGGCCTGGAACCTAGACATTAGGCGTGGATGGTGTAGCTGAGTTATCACTCTTTGCGATAGAACATAGTATGCTAGTGGCTAGAGATATAAAGGTCCACGCTTCTCTAGTTGGGTGGAATACCTGACTCTGGGCAGGCTGACAAGAGGTATTAAGCTTTAGTGTGCCTCCCAGAGATGCGAGGGAGACAGTGGAAAACAACATCTATCTACTTGCATCTCTATCCCATGCATAAACTTCGTACGCTTATTGATTGCTTTAGGAGTAAAGTAGTAAGCAACTTTGAACCAAGTCTAAATTACTGTTCTTGCCCATCCTTGAACTTGAACCAAATTTTGGGGGTCTGTCAAATGCAGTGTAGTCAGGCTTCCATGACCGAAACCAGTCCTCCAATAATCTGAATTATGAGTTAGGCAGTCTGTTCTAAGGTTTTACTTAGAATATAAGGAAATAATTCTCCAACTTGGTGAGGGAACAATCCACCAAACATAGGCAGCTTCTGCAGTCAGACTTTTAAAAAATTAACAGTTTTATCTAGGAAAAGTTGATAATATTTAATTTACATGTTTTTTGTTACAAAAGGGCTGATTCTAATTTTCCTGAACCGAAAGCAGCCTGTTCTATGGTAGATATCTACTGTATCGTATCTGCCATATTCTCTCCCTTAGACCAAGTAACTCAGTCCAGCTAACACTCATGATAAGAAGGTATACAAGGGAAAGAATATCAGAAGGCGGAGATCACTGGAGACCACCTTATAGGCTGCCTACCACAATCCAACCTCACTAATAATCAAACACACAGTAACAAAGTACCATTTACATTGTTTTTAATTATTAAAGTTTTGAAATGATAACATCTAGCAATTGCCAAGATATGATAAAACATGCTTTGTTAGGAGCAAACATGAATTGATACAATGTTTTAGAAAGCAATCTATATATATGCATTGCTGCTGCCAAGTGGCTTCAGTTGTGTCCGACTCTGTGCAACCCTATAGATGGCAGCCCACCATGCATTCAGTTCAGTTCAGTCGCTCAGTCGTGTCCGACTCTTTGCGACCCCATGAACCGCAGCATGCCAGGCCTCCCTGTCTATCACCAACTCCCGGAGTTCACTCAGACTCACATCCATCGACTCAGTGATCCCATCCAGCCATCTCATCCTCTGTGGTCCCCTTCTCCTCCTGCCCCCAGTCCCTCCCAGCATCAGAGTCTTTTCCAATGAGTCAACTCTTTGCATGAGGTGGCCAAAGTACTGGAGTTTCAGCTTTAGCATCAGTCCTTCCAAAGAAATCCCAGGGCTGATCTCCTTCAGAATGGACTGGTTGGATCTCCTTGCAGTCCAAGGGACTCTCAAGAGTCTTCTCCAACACCACAGTTCAAAAGCATCAATTCTTCTGTGCTCAGCTTTCTTCACAGTCCAACTCTCACATCCATACATGACCACAGGAAAAACCATAGCCTTAACTAGACGGACCTTTGTTGGCAAAGTAATGTCTCTGCTTTTCAATATGCTATCTAGGTTGGTCATAACTTTCCTTCCAAGGAGTAAGCGTCTTTTAATTTCATGGCTGCAGTCACCATCTGCAGTGATTTTGGAGCCCAAAAAATAAAGTCTGACACTGTTTACCAATCTATTTCCCATGAAGTGATGGGACTAGATGCCATGATCTTCGTTTTCTGAATGTTGAGTTTTAAGCCAACTTTTTTACTCTAGTCTTTCACCTTCGTCAAGAGGCTTTTTAGTTCCTCTTCACTTTCTGCCATAAAGGTGGTGTCATCTGCACATCTGAGGTGACTGATACTTCTCCTGGCAATCTTGATTCCAGCTTGTGCTTCTTCCAGCCCAGCGTTTCTCATGATGTACTCTGCATAGAAGTTAAATAAGTAGGGTGACAATATACAGCCTTGACGTACTCTTTTTCCTATTTGGAACCAGTCTGTTGTTCCATGTCCAGTTCTAACTGTTGCTTCTTGATCTGCATACAAATTTCTCAAGAGGCAGGTCAGGTGGTCTGGTATTCCCAGCTCTTTCAGAATTTTCCACAGTTGATTGTGATCCACACAGTCAAAGGCTTTGGCATAGTCAATAAAAGCAGAAAATAG
>NW_011494613.1:2438927-2439560 GCF_000754665.1 Bison bison bison | reverse complement strand
TTTAACTTATATGCAGAGTACATCATGAGAAACACTGGACTGGAAGAAACACAAGCTGGAATCAAGATTGCTGGGAGAAATATTAATAACCTCAGATATGCAGATGACAACACCCTTATGGCAGAAAGTGAAGAGGAAGTAAAAAGCCTCTTGATGAAAGTGAAAGAGGAGAGTGAAAATTGGCTTAAAACTCAACATTCAGAAAATGAAGATCATGGCATCTGGTCCCATTACTTCATGGCAAATAGATGGGGAAACAGTGGAAACAGTGTCAGACTTTATTTTTTGGGGCTCCAAAATCACTGCAGATGGTGATTGCAACCATGAAATTAAAAGACACTTACTCGTTGGAAGGAAAGTTATGATCAACCTAGACAGGATATTGAAAAGCAAAGACATTACTTTGCCAACAAAGGTCCGTCTAGTCAAGGCTATGGTTTTTCCAGTGGTTATGTATAGATGTGAGAGTTGGACTGTGAAGAAAGCTGAGCGCAGAAGAATTGATGCTTTTGAACTGTGGTGTTGGAGAAGACTCTTGAGAGTCCCTTGGATTGCAAGGAGATCCAACCAGTCCATCCTAAAGGAGATCAGTCCTGGGTGTTCATTGGAAGGACTGATGTTGAAGCTGAAACT
>NW_011494613.1:2409585-2438672 GCF_000754665.1 Bison bison bison | reverse complement strand
GTTGACTCATTGCAAAAGACCCTGATGCTGGGAAGGATTGGGAGCAGGAGGAGAAGGGGATGACAGAGGATGAGATGGCTGGATGGCATCACCGACTCGATGGACATGAGTTTGGGTAGACTCTGGGAGTTGGTGATGGACAGGGGGGCCTGGCATGCTGCGATTCATGGGGTCGCAAAGAGTTGGGCATGACTGAGTGACTGAACTGAACTGAACTGATAGCTGTGATTATAGGAAACTAAACCCCTCAGAAAAATTGTGGACTTTGGCTGAATTATATTTTCTGTTAATTTCAGTATCAAACCTATTTCACTCAATTACGTACCTTAAAAATATCGCCATATATCTATACATACTTATATAGTGCTTTAGTAATTTTCAAACCATTTTACCACTGCTCTTTACTTTTATTGCCACTATATTCTTTTATTATTCTTCCTACTGCAAAGATTAGAAACTGAGGTTTGAACAGTTGCTGGTGAAGTTATAGAGGAAATGGGACTCTTACATGCTGATGATAGGAATCCAAGATGGTACAGACACTGGAAAACAACTTGGCAATTTCTGACAGAGTTAAACATAAACCTATCATATGACAAAGTGGCAGACTTTATTTTTTTTGCCTCCAAAATCACTGCAGATGGTGATTGCAACCATGAAATTAAAAGACACTTACTCGTTGGAAGGAAAGTTATGATCAACCTAGACAGGATATTAAAAAGCAGAGATATTACTTTGCCAACAAAGGTCCGTCTAGTCAAGGCTATGATTTTTCCATTGATCATGTATGGATGTGAGAGTTGGACTGTGAAGAAAGCTGAGCACAGAAGAATTGATGCTTTTGAACTGTGGTGTTGGGGAAGACTCTTGAGAGTCCCTTGGACTGCAAGGAGATCCAACCAGTCCATCCTAAAGGAGATCAGTCCCTGAATGTTCATTGGAAGGACTGATGCTGAAGCTGAAACTCCAATACTTTGGCCACCTGATGGGAAGAGCTGACTCAGATGCTGGGAAAGATTGAAGGCAGGAGAAGGGGATGACAGAGGATGAGATGGTTGGATGGCATCACTGACTCAATGGACACGAGTTTGGGTAAACTCTGGGAGCTGGTGATGGACAAGGCCTGGCGTGCTGCAGTCCATGGGGTCACAAAGAGTTGGACACAACTAAGCAAATGAACTGAACTGATCATATGACCCAGCTTGCAATCTCATGCCTAGAAATCTACCTAAGAGAAATGAACACCAGTGTTCATAAACAAAAAATCTACTTGCATGCATTTAGTAGCTTTAATCCTAATTACAAAGACAAAAGCCCCCAAACTGAAAACAACTCACATGCTCTTCATCTAGTGAATGAATAAACAAATTATGATACATCCATATAAATGGATTACTCCTCAACAATAAAAAGGACCTACTGATACATGCAACAAAACTGATGAATTTAAGACACCCTGTGCTAAATAAATGAAACCACATTCAAAAGGCTGTATATTATATGATTTCATTTATATGGAATTCTGGAAAAGGTAAAGTTATAGGGACAGAAAACAGATACTTGGTTGCCAGGGGCTTAGGAGTGACAAGGGTTGACTATAAAAGAGCAGCATTGGGGAATTTTTGAGATGATGAAACTGTACTGCATCTTGGTTCTAACGGTGGTTACAAGACTATATGTAACTTTGGTAAAAATTATAGACCTGTGTGCTAAAAAGAGTGGGTTTTACTCTACGTGACAAGATTAAGTGACTTTCCCAAGGTCTTTAGACTAGTCTGCATTGTTTTCCATATCGAGTAGTTCTGTCTCTACCTCTTTCTACCTTAGACTCTGTAAAGATATTTCAGGCACCAACAAGCCAGTTCAATTCAGTTCGGATACATTTTGTTGAGTCATGGTTCCCACATGACTAGAGGAAAGAATGACCCTGAACAACAATGGTTTAGTGGGTTTAGAGTGCCTGGAGGAATTGATTTGGAGGTCGTTTAAATGGTGTCTTCTCCCTCTCAAGGATCTCTTAACGGAAGACAATAGGCCCCAGATGCTGCTGCGTTAGGATTTCTCCTGTAAGGAAGAAAAGGAAAACTAACTTTTTAATGAATTCTAACCATGGTACCTGAAGAAATACAAGAATAAGAAATTTTACATATATTGTCTCATTTTCTCATCACAACGGTTTTCCAAACCAAGATATTATTATTCCCATTTTATACACAAGAAAACTGAGGCTCAAAGTGATTAAAAATCCACTGAGAATGAGCTCAAAACCCTCTGTACTTAACTGGATCCCAACTTATTTGAACACAGTTGACTCATAGACTTATTATTACCTTTTCTTTCCCGTTGTAGAGTCACAGGAATTTTCTATACCCTGAATATGAAGCTACATCTATTTTGAAGGAGGAAGTAAGTGTCTTTTTCTAATTTGCGCAGAAGTGCTTATGGGGTTGCAAGAGTCGGACATGACTAAAATGCGCATGCCACCTTGCTATATGGGCAAGTAGTGGATCTGGAGTATTTTCTTGGTGCTGATTGCCCTCACATGTAAGTGATCATGGTGCCTCTCTCTATAAACCACCCTCATCTCCTACTTTCCTTCTAGCTTCATGGATGAGAATTTCAGCTGGTGTATCTGGGAGACAGATTCTCTGGAGTCTGGGGAGGCAGAATGAGTAAGCCAGGAGGGAAGAAGCAAAGGATAAAAAACTTAAGGAAATGATAAGGGTAAGGGCAATGAAATAAAACAATGAACCACCAGGAAACTCTCATTGTTTGTCTTATGCATTCATTGTGTTAAAATTTCAGAGTTTGATTCCCATGGTTAATCAATTTGGTGAATTAACATCCAGGCCACAGTCATCCTCTCTAACCTATTTTATCCCCATTTTTATTCCTGGAGAAAAGTAGGAGTCAAATTGATGATAAACTTTGTGACTGAATGTTTTTGTCTGCCATGTGAAGATCTGAGTTGCTTTTAGCTACAGTCTTCCAGGCAACTCTACCAGGGTTCCATCAGTCTCTATTATTGACCTGCCCCCGATGGGGTAGAACTGGACCTGAATGAAATAAGAGCAATGTTTAAGTTGAGGTTCTATCCCAAAGCCTGGAGGAAAGAATGTCTGTGGTAGTATTAGTGTGTGTGTTTGTGCTCCATAGCTCAGTTGTGTCTGACTCTTTGTGACCCCACAGACTGTAGCCCACCAGGCTTCTCTGTTTGTGGAATTTTACAGGCAAGAATATTGGAGTGGGTTGCCATGCCCTTCTCCAGGGGGTTTTCTTGACCCAGGGATCGAACCCGTGTTCTTACGTCTCCTGCATTGGCAGGCAGATTCTTTACCACTGTGCCACCTGGGAAGCCTATAATAATTAATGTTGTTCACCAAATATTTCCACACCTCTTGAAATATGTTAGGAATGTCCATCCTCCCCTCTGTGGTTTGGTTTGGTCTGGTCACGTGTCTAGTCCTGGCTTATGAATTGTGAGCTGAAATTAATTGTGGCACTTCTTGACCCAGTATTGAATTGTCCTCTGGCAAGGAGATGGGCCGTATCAGAGACAAGCCTGCTTACAGCCTGGATCCCTGAGTGATGACCTTGAGCAGAGCCCCCTGATGATCATGAGGGGCAAGCTGTTTTAAGCCACTGAGATATGGGGCTTTCTTGTTAACCAGTGCATAATCTATTTTGAGTGATATAATTCTTTTATGGTTTTGTATAATATTTTCAGTTTTTGATGCTTTTGCAAGTTAAGAATTAATAATTGATGACCTATATTCTGATTAAGCAAGGAATGTTCTCACAGAGTTACATACCACTATGATACAAAATTTCATAAAACAAAAATATGGCACCGTGTTTGAAACTTTCTAAAAATAAACTGTCAAGAATTAACTTGATAAAATATTATTAAAGTAGGAAGACAATGAAATTGTTTATCCATCAGATTAAGAAACCATCAGATTAATTAAGCTTTTATATGTCTCTAAGGAAATGGCAATCCACTCCAGCACTCTTGCCTGGAAAATCCCATGGATGGAGGAGCCTGATAGGCTACAGTCCATGGGGTTGCAAAGAGTCAGACAGGACTGAGCGACTTCACTTTCACTTTCAATACAATGTTCCTTTAAGAAAAAATTATGTTCCTTAAAAAAAAAAGAAAGAAAACAATATTCCTTTAAGAAAAAGAAATTTGGGGTTACAAAAAAACCTTTTATATTGACTAAAACAAGTTTTCTTAACTTTATTAATCTTGATATTAACTATCACTGTATCACTTATAATCTGTTTGGTGTGTTGGAGACATTCTAAAAATGAAAACAGATAAATTAAAATTTTTATTTATTTATTTTAATTGGAGGATAATTACAATATTGTGGTGGGTTTTGCCATACATCAGCATGAATCGGCCATGGGTGTACATGTGTCCCCTCCATCCTGAGCCCTCGTCCCACCTCCCTCCTCACCCTGTCCCTCCAGGTTGCCACAGAGCACTGGCTCTGGGTGCCCTGCTTCATGAGTCAAACTCGCCCTGATTATCTGTTTTACATATGGTAATATTTATGTAATACCATATTCACATATGGTAATATTTCAATGCTATTCTCTCAGATTATCCCACCCTCTCCTTCCCCTACTGAGTCCAAAATTCTGCTCTTTACGTCTGTTTCCTTTGCTGCCCTGCACACAGGATTGTCAGTACCATCTTTCTAGATTCCATGTATGTGCATCAATATATGGTATGTGTCTTTCTCTTTCTGACTGACTTCACTCAGTATAATAGGCTCTAGGTTCATCCACCTCATTAGAACGGACTCAAACGTGTTCTTTTTTATACCTGAGTAATATTCCATTGTGTATATGCACCACAACTTCCTTAATCCATTCATCTACTGGTGGACATCTAGGTTGCCTCCATATCCTAGCTATTGTAAATAGTACTGCAATGAACATTGGGATACATGTATCTTTTTCAATTCTGGTTTCCTTAGGGTCGTGGGATTGCTGAGCTGTATGGTGGTTTTATTCCTAGTATTTTAAGGAATCTCCACACTGTTCTCCATAGTGGTTGTATCAGTTTGCATTCCCACCAACAGTGTAAGCGGGTTCCCTTTTCTCCACACTCTCTCCAGCATTGATTGTTCGTAGACACTTTGATGATGGCCATTCTGACTGGTGTGAGATGATACCTCATTGTAGTTTTGATTTGCATTTCTCTGGTAATGAATGATGTTGAGCATCTTTCCATGTGTTTATTAGACATCACAGATAGATTCTTAAATGTACAAAAGAAAAGCAAAATATTAAAATAATTAGAGCTGTGAGATTCTGTTTCCATCTTTTAAAAATAAGACTAGGTTTTTAGGGAAGATATATTCACAGTGAGACTTCTTTTTAATTTTCTTTAACTTTAAATCTTGCCAGCATGTACAGTACTACTTTGAAGCTGTTCATCATCCTTAAAGAATACATTTTTATTTTTTACCTTATACGTCCTTAAGTAAACTAGGGTATGTATGTTTCTCTTAGACAACAAGAATATCCTGATGTTCACATTAAAGGACCCCATGGAGAAAGTCCTTAAACATTTACTCATATTCTCAGAGCTGCGTAGATCCTGCTTTTCACAGACTTGCTGTATTTCATTGATTCTAAGATACTTCTTAAAATTTTTATTTTAACATTTACTATTTTCCACTAAATTGTTGGAACTATCATTCTGATATTTAATATTTTATATCTTGGATTAACATAATTTTTATTTCCTTAAAGGCAACTTAATTCTTCTACCTAAATACTTCTAGAATTTTTATGTTTTATATTTAGCAAATATTTGTATTGTCTTCTCTTATTATTTATTTTTGGCTGCACTGCGTCTTTGTTGCTGTTCATGGGCTTTGTCTAGTTGTCACGAGGAGGGCTACTTTTGGTTGCAGTATTCAGGCTTCCTCTTGTGGTGGCTTCTCCTGTTGCAGAGCACAGGCACCAGCGCATGCAGGCTTCAGTAGCTGTGGCCCAAAGGCTCATTAGCTGGGGCTCACAGGGCCTAAAGCTCATGGGCTCAGTAGCTGTGGTGCATGGACTTTGTTGTTCCACGGCATGTGGAATCTTCCCGGACCAGGGATCGAAACCGTGTCCCTTGCATTGGCAGGCAGGTTCTTATCCACTGTGCCACCAAGGAAGTCCAATATTTAGCAAATATTTAATATTTAGCAAAACACTCCAAAATATAGTAGCTTAAAGATGCAATGAATTATTATTTGTCATGATCCACGGGGCAGGTAGACAGTTTCTTTGCTGGTTTCTTGTGGCATTGTTGCACAACTGCAATCAACTGGTTGGTCAGCTGGACTGAAAGATGCATAATGACCTTACTGGGGTATCTAGCAGTTGGTCCTGGCTGTAAGCTGTGGAGTCTCAGTTTTCTTCCATGCGGCCTCTTATTCTCCTATTAGATTAGACTGAATTATTTTCATAGCTGGGTTTCCTCTTAAGGACTAGGGTCCAGAACTCACAAAGCATCACTTCCATCATGTTCTGTTGCTCATTATAAGACACACCCAGATTGAAAGGGGAGGGAAATTGTTGAGACAATTGAAGAAATATGAATATGGTCTGGATATTAGATGTACTCCAGTTCAATTCAGTTGTTCAGTTGTGTCCGACTCTTTGCGACCCCATGAATCGCAGCACGCCAGGCCTCCCCGTCCATCACCAACTCCCAGAGTTCACTCAGACTCACGTCCATCCCATCCAGCCATCTCATCCTTTGTCGTCCCCTTCTCCTCCTGCCCCCAATCCATCCCAGCATCAGAGTCTTTTCCAATGAGTCAACTCTTCACATGAGGTGGTCAAAGTACTGGAGTTTCAGCTTTAGCATCATTCCTTCCAAAGAAATCCCAGGGCTGATCTCCTTCAGAATGGACTGGTTGGATCTCCTTGCAGTCCAAGGGACTCTCAGGAGTCTTCTCCAACACCACAGTTCAAAAGCATCAATTCTTCTGCGCTCAGCTTTCTTCACAGTCCAACTCTCACATCCATACATGACCTCTGGAAAAACCATAGCCTTGACTAGATGGACCTTTGTTGGCAAAGTAATATCTCTGCTTTTCAATGTGCTATCTAGGTAGGTCATAACTTTTCTTCCAAGGAGTAAGCGTCTTTTAATTTCATGGCTGCAATCACCATCTGCAGTGATTTTGTAGTATTAATCTTATTAAATGTGATGATGGAATTGTGGTCACCTTTTTTAAACAAAGAAGAAGAAAAGAGTATCAGATATACTCACTCAAGTAGGAGACTTCCCATTAAAATTAATGCAAAGCGGAAGGCAATGGAATAACATCTTTTAAATGCTGAGAGAAAAGAAATTGTTTCATTAAATTGTATGCATTAAATATGTACAGTTTTTTTGTAGTGATAATTATAGTGCAATAAAGTAGTTTAGAAAGAGATTATCAACCTGTAATTCGATATAAAAAAGATTCTTCAAAAAAAAAAGCAAAATAAAACATTTTCAAACCAATTAAAAAAAATGACAGACTCCATTGCCAGTAGACTTACACTCCAAGGAATGTTAAAACAAGTTCTTCACACTGAAGGAAAATAATACCAGATGGAAAATAGGATCTACACGAGAGTAGAGACTGCTATAAATGGTAATGATAAGAGTATATATAAAAGATAATTTCCCTGGTTTAAAATGTTATTTTTAAATAATAGACTATTTATTTATAATATATAGAAGTAAAATGTATGACAATAGCAGAAATAGCATAAAGAAAAATTGAATTATATTATTGCTAGTTCTTTACATTATGTATGACATAATATTTGAAAGTAAACTATGGTAAGTTAAGTTAAACATGCATTATAAATGATTATTTATAAGTTATAAACTTTAGGGAAACCATTTATAAAGAATTAAAGTAGATGAAACAATGTGATTTTAAAATGAAATACTTAAAAATACTCAACTACCGAAAGAAGGCTAAAAAAAGGGGGAAAAAAAGAACATAGAATAGAGAGAACGAATATTAGATTAATAGCAGTCTTGTAAAATTAAATCAAGTATGTTAAAAACTTACTTCAAATAGATATGGTCTAAACATCCCTGGTGGCTCAGTTGGTAAAGAATCTGCCTACCATTCAGGAGGCTTGGGTTCAATCCCTGGGTCAGGAAGATGCCCTGGAGAAGGAAATGGCAACCCACTCCAGTATTCCTGCCTGAAAAATCCCATGGACAGAGGAATCTGGCAGGCTATCGTCATGAAGTTGCGAGAGTGAGACATGACTTAGAGACTAAACAAGAAGACAACACCCCCATAAGAAGGCAGAAGTCATCAGGCCAGATGAAGAAGCAAGATCTAACTACATGCTATCTATAAGAAAAAGGTTTATATAAATCACAAATAGATCAGAGGTAAAAAAAATAAAAATGGGGCTCTGCCTCTTGTCATGGCAAAGTAGTTTCTATTTAACCAATCTTCCGCAGATAGCTATAAATTCTAGACAAAATATAAAAACAACTACCTAAGCATCCCAGAGAGTAACAAAAGCAGGCAGAATCTAGAAGGGAGCCAACATTTGGAAGAAGAGAACATCATTGGAGGAGTTTCAGACTTTTATGGTTTTTTTTCTTAAAGAGAGGCCACAGTGGAGAATAAAGCTCAGAAGCCCACAGAGCTTTTGCAAGGAATCATTCACGGTGAATGAAATCCAACATTACCATGTAGAAAAAAGAAAATGAGACTCATACACAAAAGATAAGCAGTGGATACTAACCCTAGGATGACCCAAATGTTGAAATTAGCAGACAAAGATTTTAAAGCAACTTTTATAACTATGCTCAGGGATGTATGCTTATAATGTATGAATATGCTTGTAATAAATGAGTATGCCTGTAACAAATGAACAAGTAGAAACTTCAAATAAGAGCCAAACAGCAAGGCAGCAGCTTGAGCACATGGTAAGGTTGTGGGGCTTATGGACAAAGTGAGCTGGAAAGCCCAGGAGCAGAGGGAGTCCAGGCCAAGTGTTAAGTTTAGCTCCTGATGCTTATTGTTAGAATCAATAATTTGCAATTGCAGGTTCACCTGATGCAGTCCTGTCCTCTTCATCCAATTTCTTAAGACTCCTCTCTGCTGTGAACCTCTCAAAAACATTAATATCCTAAGATCTAATTATTAAACCTTATGGGATAAATTGAGTCATTATTACAGAAATGTCAAGTTAACGCTGCTGCTGTTTCAAGGTCGAACAGTGGGTCTCTTTTCCACTAAAAGGTGTGATGATAACTAGAATACCAGGACTGTGCTTCTAAGGCCTGTGCCTTTAACTCTTACGTATAGTCACACTGATTGTGACAAGAGAAGGATCTATGAGCTTGGCTATAAAATGTCTGAGATTATTTTCTTCGGCTACAGGCACCAGTGTGATAATGTTCAATAGTTGACCAACCCAATGCCTAGTGAAGTTAAGCAACTTATGTTGGATATTTTGCAGCCTCAGCAGCTTGGAAAATGCCGACTAAATAGGTATCAAATTGATTTCGTCTTTGAATAGAACTTTCCCTGGGTTCTCTGACCAAGCATTGCATGCCCTGCAAAAAACACTGAATGGTATCATTGCACCTAAGCATTTACCATAGCAACCAATCTGCCAGATATGATCATGTATGAGAGGAACTTCTTTCTCCTTCTTGAAGACATGTTGGAAAATAGCAGCTTAGCTGAAGAACAGAGGGACCATCATGGAGTTATTAATGGCTATACTCATTGTGTTGAAAGAAATCTTCAGCCTGACTTCCAAGACAAAAGGTAAATCTAGACAAACTAGTAAAAGAAGCATTTTGCTGATTTCAAAACTATGAGATTCAACTAAAGGATATCAGAAAAAAAGATGATATGATTTCCTTTTACAGCACTCTCCCTAATCCCCTGGAACAATGAGGAAGATATTATAAGCTATTTAACAAAGTGAAAATCTTTCGGTCATGTCCGACTCTGCAATCGCATGGACTGTAGCCATCCAGGCTCCTCTGTCCATGGGATTTCCCAGGCAAGAATACCAGAGTGGGTTGCCATTTCCTTCTCCAGGGGACCTTCCCAATCCAGGGATTGAACCCAGGTCTCCTGCATTGCAGGCAGATTCTTTACCATCTGAACCAGGCTTCCCAGGTTCTGCTGGAGGGAGAAGTCAAGCCAAACAATAGTGACCTGTGTTTGGTTAGCTAGTGAGATGGGTAGAAGAAACTCTGTTGAGACAGTTTGTCAAGAAGTATGTTATTTTGTTGAAACTTAATCAAGGCATCTGTAAATTAATGGACTGATTATGCTGGTAAGGTGTTTGCCACTCTGTTGTCAGAGTGGTTGGACCTCTTGAATGCTATATCCAATCTAATGGTAAGAAACAACATTATTCAAGAGGAAACATTTTGATAGTCATGCCAGAAGCAATAATAATCTTCACTGAATGACAGAAAAAAATTTAAAATGAAAAGTTCACTGCTGCTTGTTTCATGATATAATAGAGCATGAAAACAAATCTTTGTGTTATTTGCTCACTTATTGTCTCACAGGTCACTGATGCTCCGCTTTAAAAAAAAAAAAAAGATCTTTTTGTCTCTGCTTTTCAGATTGTATAATTTCTATTGATCTGTTTTCAAGTTCTTTGTCCCTTTCTTCTTCTGTCTCCAATCTTCTCATCAGCTCATCCAGTGACTATTTTTCTCATTACATATATTGTAGCTCTTTAGTTTCAGGATTTACATTTGACTTATAAAATAGCTTTCATTTCCCTAAAGTTCCCTGTTTTGTTTAGTTATTATTAAAATATTTTAATTTGTCTTTGAATATATACATATGTATTATTATATATATTTACCTTTTTAAATGTACTTTTCTGCAAACTCCAACGTCTTGGTCATATAGAATTCTATCAACTGCTTTCTCTTTTGCCTTGAAAACTATCTCCTATGTCTTCACATATCTAGTAGTTTTCTATTACAATCTGGCTATTATGAATAATACATCTTAGAGTTTCTTTGTCTTTCTGCTAATCTTCCTTGAAGAGTATTAGTTTTTGTTCTACCAGGAAGTTAAGTTACTAGCTGATCCCCTCGAACTTGTTGAGGATTGGTTTACACTTTATAGGCATATTTATTTGCCCCTTTCTTTACAAAGATGGAGAAGCTCTATACAGTTAGCAAAAATAAGACCTGGAGCTGACTGTGGCTCAGATCATGAACTCCTTATTGCCAAATTCAGACTGAAATTGAAGAAAGTAGGGAAAACAACTAGACCATTCAGGTATGACCTAAATCAAATACAGTGGAAGTGACAAATAGATTCAAGGGATTAGATCTGATAGACAGAGTACCTGAAGAACTATGGACAGAGATTCTTGACATTGTACAGGAGGCAGTGATCAAGACCATCCCCAAGAAAAAGAAATACAAAAAGGCAAAATGGTTGTCTGAGAAGGCCTTACAAATAGCTGAGAAAAGAAGAGAAGCAAAAGGCAAAGGAGAAAAGGAGAGATATATCCATCTGAATGCAGAGTTCCAAAGAGTAGCAAGGAGAGATAAGAAAGCCTTCCTAAGTCATCCATGCAAAGAAATAGAGGAAAACAATAGAATGGGAAAGACGAGAGATCTTTTCAAGATAATTAGAGATACCAAGGGAACATTTCATGCAAAGATGGGCACAATCAAAGACAGAAACAGAAGCAGAAGGTATTAAGAAGATGTGGCAAGAATACACAGAACTATACAAAAAAGATCTTCATGACCCAGATAACTACGATGGTGTGCTCACTCACCTAGAGCCAGACATCCTGGAATGCAACGTCAAGTGGGCCTTAGGAAGCATCACTATGAACAAAGCTAGTGGAGGTGATAGAATTCCAATTGAGCTATTTCAAATCCTAAAAGATGATGCTGTGAAAGTGCTGCACTCAATATGCCAGCAAATTTGGAAAACTCAGCAGTGGCCATAGGACTGGAAAAGGTCAGTTTTCATTCCAATCCCAAAGAAGGGCAAATGCCAAAGAATGTTCAAACTACTGCACAATTGCACTCATCTCACATGCTAGTAAAGTAATACTCAAAATTCTCCAAGCCAGGCTTCAACAGTACGTGAACCACGAACTTCCAGATGTTCAAGCTGGATTTAGAAAAGGCAGAGGAACCAGAGATCTAATTGCCAACATCCATTGGATCATAGAAAAAGCAAGAGAATTCCAGAAAAAGATCTACTCCTGCTTATTGATTATGCCAAAGCCTTTGACTGTGTAGATCACAACAAACTGGAAAATTCTGAAAGAGATGGGAATACCAGACCACCTGACCTGCCTCCTGAGAAATCTGTACACAGGTCAAGAAGCAACAGTTAGAATCCAACATGGAACAGACTGGTTCCAAATTGGGAAAGGAGTACATCAAGGCTGTATATTGTCACCCTGCTTATTTAACTTCTATGCAGAGTACATCATGAGAAACACTGGACTGGATGAAGCACAAGCTGGAATCAAGATTACTGGGAGAAATATCAGTAACCTCAGATATGCAGCCGACACCACACTTATGGCAGAAAGTGAAGAGGAACTGAAGAGCCTCTTGATGAAAGTGAAAGAGGAGAGTGAAAAAGTTGGCTTAAAACTCAACATTCAAAAAACTAAGATCATGGCATCGAGTCCCATCACTTCATGGCAAATAGATGGGGAAACAATGGAAACAGTGACAGACTTTATTTTTCTGGGCTCAAAAATCACTGCAGATGGTGACTGCAGCCATGAAATTAAAAGACGCTTGCTCCTTGGAAGAAAAGCTATGACCAACCTAGTGAAGTGAAGTGAAGTTGCTCAGTCATGTCCGACTCTGTGATCCTGTGGACTGTAGCCTACTAGGCTCCTCTGTCCATGGAATTTTCCAAGCAAGAGTACTGGAGTAGGTTGCCACTTCCTTCTCCAGGGGATCTTCTCCACCCAAGGATCGAACACAGGTCTCCTGCATTGTAAGCAGACGCTTTACCATCTGAGCCACTTGCATATTAAAAAGCAGAGACATTACTTTGCCAACAAAGGTCTGTCTAGGCAAAACTATGGTTTTTCCAGTAGTCATGTATGGATGTGAGAGTTGGACTATAAAGAAAGCTGAGTGCTGAAGAATTGATACTTTTGAACTGTGATGTTGGAGAAGACTCTTGAAAGTCTCTTAGACTGCAAGGAGATCCAACAAGTCTATGCTAAAGGAAATCAGTCCTGAATATTCATTGGAAAGATTGATGCTGAAGTTCTAATACTTTGGCCACTTGATGTGAAGAACTGACTCATTGTAAAAGACCCTGATGCTAGGAAATATTGAAGGTGGGAGAAGAAGGGGACAACAGAGGGTGAGATGGTTGGATGGCATCACTGACTCGATGGACAAGAGTTTGAGTAAGCTCTGGGAGTTGGTGAAGGACAGGGAAGCCTGGTGTGCTGCAGTCCATGGGGTCGCAAAGAGCTGAACACAACTGAGTGACTGAACACTACCTTGGTGTGTGCATGTGTGTTAAGTCACATCAGTTGTATCCGACTCTTTGCAACCCCATGGACTGTAGCCTGCTAGGCTCCTCTGTCCATGGGATTTCCTAGGTAAGAATTCTGGAGTGGGTTTCCATTTCCTTCTCCAAGGAATCTTCTCAACCCAGAAATCAAACCCACATCTCTTATGTCTCCTGGATTGGCAGGCATGTTCTTTACCAGTAGCGCCACCTGGGAAGGCCAATCTTTTAGTCCTGTGACATTGCCTTTTTTTCCAAGGCAAACTTTCCTTTGATAGAAAGCCCGAGGTGTCCACTGAATCTATTTAACTTGCTGAGAACAAACCTCCAAACTCTTCTGCTTTTTTTTTTTTTTCTTTCTGCTTTTACATTCTTTCCAGGTACTGTTTTCTGCTCAGCTCCTAGTAAACTCTCCCATGCATCAGCATTTTGAGAATTGGGTTGTGATTTGAATAGCATTTAAATGCAAATTATGGTCTTTCCTCTCCATACCCCAAATCCTCGCAAGGTTCCTTTGTCCTGGAATTTCTCTAACGTAATTTTTTAGATGTTTTTGCAGCCTCTAACTTCATCCTCTAATACCTCAATCTGAAAACACTGGGCTTTTCAGCTCTGTGTGTGATCTGAGTGCTGCTGCTGCTGCTAAATCGCTCCAGTCGTGTCCGACTCTGTGCGATGCCATAGACGGCAGCCCACCAGGCTTCCCCATCCCTGGGATTCTCCAGGCAAGAACACTGGAGTGGGTTGCCATTTCTTTCTCCAATGCAGGAAAGTGAAAAGTGAAAGTGAAGTCGCTCAGTCGTGTCTGACTCTTAGCGACCCCATGGACTGCAGCCCACCAGGCCCCTCCGTCCATGGGATTTTCCAGGCAAGAGTACTGGAGTGGGTTGCCATTGCCTTCTCCGATGTGATCTGAGTAGTGCTCAGTAAAATAGACTGGTAAACTTGATTTTCATGCAGTGAGTGGTTCCATTAAGGACTAGAACCTCCTTCAGTTTCTGCCTGCTTTTGATCACTTTCCAGTCCCTTCAAATGTAATTACGTGTGTGTATTTGTGTGTGTGTGTGCACGTGCGCGCACACTGTCAAGAGTTTATTATTGTTATCTGAGACTTGGTCTGATATAAGCTACTTTCCATTACCAGAATCAGAACTCCTATTTGAGAATATACACTTAAACAAGTTTTAAGATGATTCTTTTATACTGTAACATTTGGGAGCTGCTGTCTTAGATAAACTTCTGTGTTTAACTTATCCTTTAAAAAGTCATCTTCACTGCCAAAAAGAATTTAAACTCCTTAGGTACATTAGTCACACTCCTTTAATGGTGAAAGTAAAGTCCTACAAACATAACTGTGTTCTTCCCTGCAATGTGTTTCTTGTTACTACATTTTCCCAAAGGGACTGGAACCTGTTTGTTAAAAATCAGAGCATGGTAGGAGAGTGGGAAGAATACAGTGTGGTCCTTGGTTGTTAGGTTTTAAATGTGATAATGCCTATGGTGCATGCACGAAGTCATTTCAGTTGTGTCTGACTCTTTGTGACCCTATGGACTGTAGCAAGCCAGGCTCCTCTGTCCATGGGATTCTCTAGGCAAGAATACTAGAGTGGGCTGCCATGACTTCTTCCAGGGGATCTTCCTGACCCAGGGATTGATCCCATGTAATGCCTATGGTACAGGTCCAATAATATCAAAATTGCCCTAGAAAATCTTATAAAATGGTGACAAAAATTTGTGTATGTAACTTGATACAATAATTTTTATGCACATTAAAGTTTGAGAACTACTGAGCTAGACAAAAAGGGTAATTGGAAAAAATTCTCTAAGCAAAGAGTAGACATTCAAATTATCCTGCTATCAAAATAACTACAAAATTAGGAGATATAAATGGAGGGGCAGGTAGAGAATTCTTAAAACTCCCTGTTTGTCTAGGGTGTGACTTCTCTTGTGTTTTAGTCTGTGAAGTGAAGTGAAAATTGCTCACCGTGTCCAATCTTTGCGACCCTTTAGAATTCTCCAGGCCAGAATACTGGAGTGGGTAGCCTTTCCCTTCTCCAGGGGATCTTCTGAACCCAGGGATCAAACCCAGGTTTCCCACACTGCAGGTAGATTCTTTACCAGCTGAGTCACAAGGGAAGCCCAAGAATACTGGAGTAGGTAGCCTTTCCCTTCTCCAGTGGATCTTCCCAACCCAGGAATCAAACTGGGGTCTCCTGCACTGCAGGTGTATTCTTTACCAACTGAGCTATCAGGGAAGCCCTTTAGGCTGTGACATACTGGCAACCAAAACTTAGCTCTGTTACTTACCAGCTATATAATCTTCAGCAATTCGCTTAACCTTTCTGAAACTTGGTTTCCTCATCTATAAAAGCTGGGAACCATTCTCTTGGAATATGAATGCCAAATTGCCTGGAACATTTCTTAGGATATTTCAGAAGAGAGGGTCCAGGACTTTCAATTTATCTGAGAGTATTCCGCAAACTTTGTTCTCAAAAGACCCAGGCAAGCTCATTTCTGATTGGTTTAGATTCAATCTATATTCTCCCAAAACTTCTTAAAAATAATTTTATTTAGTTATTTCTTTTTGGCTGCTCTGAGTCTTCGTCGCTGCACGCGGGTTTTCTCTAGTTGCAGCAAGCAGGGGCTGCTTTCCGATTGTGGTGCTTGGGCTTCTCGTTGCAGTGGCGCCACTGGTTTTAGAGCACAGGCTCTAGGGCATGAGAACTTGAGCAGCTGCGGTACGTGGGCTCAGCAGTTGTGGCTCCTGGGCCCCAGAGCACAGGCTCAATAGCTGTGGCACGTGGGCTTAGTTGCTCCACTGCATTTGGGATCTTCCCAGACCAGGGATCAAACCTGTGTCTCCTGCATTGGCAGGTGGACTTTTCACCACTGAACCACCAGGGAAGCCCCAATGCTTTGTTTTTAAAGGGAGCAACTTAAACACATGGTAACTTTTTGAAAACTTAGAGTTTCCTGCTCACTTTCCCAAAAGAATGCAACTTGATGGATAATTTATAAGAGACTTGGGCAACAGAAGAATAACCATGATCATGACAATTACTCGTGGAAAAGGCTTAAAATAATGATTATAGAATGTCTAGCTCTGATATATACCACCTGCTATTCTGGAAAAAATCAGGGGCAGGTCTATAATTTCCATATAGGATACAGTGAGAGAGGACAATCCTGTGTGCCTTCAGGCAGATGGGAGGCAGGGCCATGGAACTACACATACACATGGTAAAAAGATAAACTTGCCATAGCAAAAGTTGGAAGGAGTTTTTAGAGATTGTTGGGAAATAGGTTAGGCCCTGCCAAGGCTTCTCACTTTGTGCTTTCCTTGGAAACAATGGCAGCCAGAAAATTGTGGAGCAACATCTTTAAAATATGGCAAGAAAAAAATACTGCACACCTATAATTCTATGCCCAATGAAAATATCTTTGGAAAATGGAGATTAAAATAAAGAGATTTTCAGATATGCAGAAGCTGAAAGAATTTATCACCATCAGACCTGAGCTACAAAATATGTTTAAATTATTCAAGCAGAAGGAAAATAATACCAGGTGGAAGTTTGGATCTACTGAAGAGTACCCGAAATAGTAACTATGTGTGAAATAGCAAAGTCTTTTTCCCTTAGTATTTAAATCTCATTAAAAGATAATGGACTGTGTAAAACAAAGGCAATAAACATTTACTATGGAGATGATGATATTCTTAGAAGTAAAGCATATGATGACAATTGCATAAAGGCTAGAAAGCGAAGGGCTGGAAGTATGCGTTTGTGAGGTTCTTATACGACACATAAAGTGGTATATCATTGGAAAATAAACTGCAGTAAGTTAAATGTTAAATCAGCTACTGAAATAACACAACAAAAATTATAGCTAAGAAAGCCAAAAGAAGGAGATAAAACGGAATCATAGAGAATGCTCATTTAGTCCAAAAGAAGACCAAAAGAGGGAAAGGGGAACAAAGGAGCAGTCTCAGATAAAATACAAACGGTAAGATGGTCAATTTAGCCCCAACAATAGCGATAATCACATTAAATGCAATTGCTCTAAATACTGCAATTAAAGGCAAAAATCGTGGCGTTGGACTAAAAGGAAGACTCAACTATATGCTGCTTACAAGAAACCACAAAACTATAAAGGCTAAAAGTAAAAGAAGGAAAATAGATGTATGATGCTAAGACTAATCAAAGTAAAGCCATAGTAATATCAGAAAAAGAAGAGATCAGAACATGGAATAATACCAGAGATTTAAAACGTTCAATTCATAAGGGTAAAATGTCGAATTCAAGAGGACACAACAATCCAAAATCCAAAATTTTTTGAACCTAATAACACAGCTTCAAAATGAAGCAAGAGCTGATAGACCTGTAAGGAGAAACCCCCCAGTTTTATAGTTGAAGATTTCAATACTGCTGTCTTAATAATTGATAGAACAAGAAGCTGCAATAACAGTAAGAACACAGAAGATTTAAATAATACCATGAAGCAAATTGACCTAATTGACTTTTATAGAACACTCCACTCACCTTTAACAGAGTAAACATTCTTTTCAAATGTACTCAGAGATTTACCAAGAGAAGTCATATTCTGAGCCATTAAACATCTCAATAAAAACAATTCGAGTCACACAAAGGAAGTACACTACTTTGATCACAGTCAAATCAAGAGTACACAGAATCACAGCAGATCACAGGAGAAATCAGCAAGAGCAAGATTGCTGGGAAATCCTTAAATGTTTGGACATTAAAGAACATTAATCTATGTAACCCAAGAGTCAAAGAAGGGTTCAAAACAGAAATTAGAAAATATTTTAACTGATTTGAATAATGAAAGAAGAAACACAGCCTATCAAAATGTATAGGATACAGCTAAAGCAGTGCTTATAAAGGAAATTTGTACTACTAAATGCCCATTTAGAAAAGAAGCTCTCTATACTGGGCTGAATTGTGACTTCCAAAAAGATAATGTTCACATCCTAGTCTCAAGAACTTGTGAGCATTACCTTATTTGGAAAAAGAATCTTTGCAGATATAATTAAGGATCTTGAGATGCTGCTGCTACTGCTAAGTCACATCAGTCGTGTCCGACTCTTGTGCGATCCCATAGACGGCAGCCCACAGGATATCATTATTTGGGTAGGTTCTGAATGCCATTATAAGCATCTTTATAACAGAGGAGCAAAGAGAAGCACATTCAGAGGAGAAGTCCATCTGAAACAGAGACAAAGATCAAAGTAATATATTCAGAAGCCAAGGAATGCCAGCAGTCATCAGGAGTTTGAAGAGGCAAGGAACGGGATCTACCCTAGAAACCTAGAAAGAACACAAACCTGCGAACCCCTTGATTTCAGACTTCTGGTCTGCAGAACTGTGAGAGTAAAAATTTTTATTCTTTTAAGCCTCCAAGTTTGTGGTAATTTTTTTACAGCAACAAGAGGAAACTAATATAGTCTCAAATTAGTGACCTCATTTTCCATGTTAAGAAACTGGAAGCACACTGTTAGCAGAATAAAAGAAAGAATAAAAGATGAGAACAAATCATTGAAATGGGAAACACAAAATCAATATAAGGAAATCAATGAACCCAAGAGTAGAGTCTTTGAGGAGATCAGTAAAATTGATAGACTCCTCAAAAAAGAGAGATGGAGGGAAGACACAAGTTACCAATAACAATAAAAGAGGAGATGACATAACTATAAACCCCACAGATATTAAAAGGATAATAAGGAAATAGCTTATATGAATAATTTTACTTAAGAAACTTATATGAAATGGATACATTCACTGAAAGACACAAACTGCCAAACAAAGATCATTCAGGAAGAAATAGGTAATTTGCATATCTGTTTTCATAATACACATATATAATCTTCCCACAAAGGAAGTTTCAGGCCAGATGACATCACTGGTGATGTCTACCAAACATTCAAGCATTTGAGGATGACATACAAGTTCTTCACAAATTCTTCCGGAAAACTGAAGATGAAGGAGTATTTTTCAACTTGTTCTGTATAGCCAGCCTCTGAAATTAAAAATAGACAAAACCATTACAAGGAAACTATAGATTAACATGCTCATGAACATAGATACAAAAGTTCTTAAGTAACATTTAGCAAATTAAATACAGCAACGTATAAAATGGGTTAACAAATGATGACCAAGTAGAATTTATCATAGAAAGGCAAGATTGGGTTAACATTCAGAGATCAATTAATGTAATGCAACAGATTAACAGACCAAAAGTGAAAAGTCAATGGTCTTATCTCAAGAGATACAGTAAAAGCACTGGACAAAATCCAGCATCCTTTCCTGACATAAACTCTCCAGCAAACAAGAACAGAAAAGAACTCCTTTAAACTGTTGAATGGCACCTACCTACAGCCTATGGCTAACATCATGCTCATTGACGAAAGATGTCATTTTGACATCTCACCCAGCTATTCCACTCCTACCTATTTACCTAAGACAAATGAAAACATCATGTATAACATAAATGTTCATAGTATCTTTTTTGTAATAGCCCCAAATTGGAAATAACCCAGATGTCCATCCATAGGTGAATAGATAAAGCACATTTGGTATATCCATATGATTATTACTCAGCAATGGTAACAACAATAACAATAATAATAAACTAACCTACAGATGCATATAGCAACATTGATGAATCTCAAAATAATTATACAAAGTGAAAAAAGCCAGATAAGAGAGACTGCATACTGTTTGGTTCCGTTTATATGTAATTCTAGAGAATGATAACTAACCTGTAGGGACCGAAAGCCACTAGTCTGCTTGCCTAGTCATCAATATGAGAACAGGGAGGAGTAAAAGAGAAGGCTTACTCTAAGAGTCATGAGAAACTTTGGGGGTGTTATACATGTTTATTATCTTGTCATCATGGTTCCATCGGTGTGCACATACATCAAGACATCTAATTTTACACTGTATACATGTGCAGTTTATTGTTATACCTCATAAAACCATATAAAATGACTAAGACTGTGAAAAGTTTAGAGAGAGTAGAATGTGAAGGGGCAGGTAGTAGGCAGAAAGAAAGTAGTCTGGAGAGAGAGGCTGGCCTCTGTCCTGTGGACAGGTGTATGGCGTAGACTGTGGTGCAGTGCTGTGCTAAGTCACCAGCTCTTTGTGACTGTACAGACTATAGCCCACCAGGCTCTTCTGTCCATGGGATTCTCCAGTCAAGAATGCTGGAGTGGGTGACTGTGCCCTCCTCCAGGGGATCCTCCTGACCCAGGGATCGAACCCATACCTCATGACTCCTGCAATGGCAGGTTGGTTCGTTACCACTGGCACTACCTGGGGAGCCCATGAGTAGACCAGAGAGAACTTAAACAGATTAGAGAGCTTAATGGTAGAGACAAGAGCTAAGTGATTCGGCAGTAGATGATGAACCCTGTTGAGGAAGGCAGTGAAAGGAGAGGAGAACTGGTAATGAAGAAGTGGGGCTGGATCTGAGAGACGCTTCTGATATGGAATTGATATAGCTTTATGACCCATTGGATAAGGGAGAGGAAAAGGTACATATTCGGATATCTGGCTTAGAAGCTGCTTTAGACTGAATTTTGTTCCCCTAAATTCACATGTTGAAACACTGACCTTCGATGTGACTACATCTAGAGATAGGGTATTTAGGAGGTAATTGGCAGTGGCAACCCACTCCAGTACTCTTGCCTGGAAAATTCCATGGACGGAGGAGTCTGGTGGGCTGCAGTCCATGGGGTCGCTAAGAGTCAGACATGACTGAGCGACTTCACTTTCACTTTTCACTTTCGCGAATTGGAAAAGGAAATGCAACCCACTCCAGTGTTCTTGCCTGCAGAATCCCAGGGATGGGGGAGCCTGGTGGGCTGCCATCTATGGGGTCGAACAGAGTCGGACACGACTAAAGTGACTTAGCAGCAGCAGCAGCATGTTAACTAAGGTGGGGCCCTGACCCCATAGAACTATAGCCTTCTAAGATGAGGAATAAATAGAAATTTCTCTCCATCATGTGAGGACCTGGTGAGAAGGAACTGGATGCAAGCCAGGAAGAGTCTTCCCCTGAAACTGAACTCTGCAGAACCTTGATCTTGAACTTTCCAGCTTCTAGAACTGTGAGGAAATTAATTTCTGTTGTTGAAGCCAGTCAGTCTATGGTATTTGTTATGGCAGCCCAAGAAGACTAACACAAGCTTTTAGGGGGTTGTGAGCCCGAGGGGGGGAGCAGTGCAGATATGTTCATACTGGTCACCTAAATCAAGAACACAGAAGGTGAAGCAAGTTGGCACAGTTATGAGTTCAGACTGGGATATGTATTCACATGAGGACATAAACCATTTAAGATATAGGCCTGAAGCTCTGGAGAGAGATTGGCTAGAGGTACATATTAAGGATGGGCTTCTCAGGTGGAGCTAGTGGTAAAGAATACACCTGTCAATGCAGGAGACATAAGAGACATGGGCTCGATCCCTGGATTGGGAAGATCCTCTGGAGGAGGGTACAGCAACCCACTCTGGTATTGTTGCCTGGAGAATCCCATGGACTGGTGGGCTACAGTCCATAGGGTTACAAAGAGTCGGACATGACTGAAGCAACTTAGCACATGCTAAGTCACTGCTAAGTCACTTCAGTTGTGTCCGACTCTGTGCGACCCCATAGACGGCAGCCCACCAGGCTTCCCTGTCCCTGGGATTCTCCAGGCAAGAACACTGGAGTGGGTTGCCATTTCCTTCTCCAATGCATGAAAGTGAAAAGTGAAAGTGAAGTCGCTCAGTCGTGTCCGACCCTCAGCGACCCCATGGACTGCAGCCTTCCAGGCTCCTCCATCCATGGGATTTTCCAGGCAAGAGTACTGGAGTGGGGTGCCACTGCCTTCTCTGAACTTAGCACATAGCAGGCACGTATTTAGGAACCATCAGCAATCGGTGGCAGTTGCAACCATAGAGATGGGTATACAGTAGGAGCAGAAAGGCCAACAAGGGAGAGGAAATGGCCAGACAGAGGAGTATAACAAGGACTGAGTGGTGACTCTAAAGCCAATGAGATAATTTTGAAAAGAGTTAACACTAACAAATGCTACAGCACACGGGACATATTTCTGGGGGCATGTTAAGTGTCTGGCATGACCCTTTTAAAATCAAGGACCCTACAGTCTAGCTGAAAAAGAGAACAAAAATGCATATGAAACAATTAGGGAATCATTCAACTAGGGTAAATTGTCTTAGTGTAACAGAGAAGTGCAATAAAGGTTAGTCCATTTATTCTACAAA
Organism: Bison bison bison; assembly: GCF_000754665.1. Lineage (NCBI taxonomy): Eukaryota > Metazoa > Chordata > Mammalia > Artiodactyla > Bovidae > Bison > Bison bison. The sequence goes on along the minus strand of NW_011494613.1, from coordinate 2,415,851 downwards.
CATGTTGAGCTCCTACTGTGTGTCTGACTTTAGCTTTTGGATGAGGCAGTTGGGCTTTTTATTAATAAAAAGAAGGGCATGACTGAGTTACAGAGGTGTGAATAATGATACCCTGGATAAATGGAAAAAACGAAAGCAGAGTAATTTAGGTATACAGGGAGTGATGGAGAGGATCCAGTCTTGACAAGAGTCCAAGGAGAGGAGAATAATAGGGGAGAAAGCCTGGCTGGCTGAGTTGGTGTCAGATATTAGAAAGCTGGGGAGGGGAAGTGCCCACCCTAGTATAGCTTGTCTCAGAAGGATTCTTGCTCCAGTATTTTTTAGGCACTAAGCCCCTGGTGCCTAAGCACCTGTTGCTGCACACTAAGCTGCAACAGCCAGTAGGGCCACTGCTTTCTACAGGTTTCAGACATGCAGAAACTTAAAGCCTCTTCACTGGCCACCAAATATGTATCCAACTGCTGTCGTGCATGGAGGGGGAGTTTTCATAACGAGATTCCCAGGCAAAACTTAATAAGAAGAGGGCTTTTTGTATCAAAGTGCCTTCCGTGGTCCTTTGAAATAGTGGGTGCATTGAGGCTGGGTGATCCCAAGAGTCGTTTTTAACCTATGTTGCAACGGCTTTGGCAACCAGACATGTGGTCAGATAGATAATACAGTGGATAGTTAGGTAGACAAATTCGTGGCGGACGAACCACTATCAGTCTCTGGACACGACCACAGTCAGTCTTGTTGGGCGGAACTATCCACAGTAACAAAGCATCCACAGTAACAAAGCGTCCCCAGGCCAGCCCTAAGGATACAGTTCCTCCGATGGACGGAAGAGGGCGCTGCGGATCGTCTCGGTCTGCTACTGTCAGAGACAGACCTAGAGTCCTGGGCGCGAAGGGGAAGACCGCGTGGTCAGGTTCCGGAAAAACCCAGGGCTGCAGACGTCTCCCCAAGAGCGCCTGGGGTTGGTGCTTCGGCTCCCCGAAACTGCCTGAGCCAAGTGTTGGGGGCGGGGAAATGGTGGGAGGTTGGAGAGGAGAAAGGACCAGAGGAAGGAATCCCAGCGCTGCTGGTGACTCCGCGGAAAACGCGAATGCTCAAAGCCAAAGGGAAAACACCGCTGGGGCTGCGGTTTGGTTGGGAGACAGAAGGTGGAAAATGCTGCGGGTTTCGGCCTTCTAAAGCTGAATGCGGCTGCATACGGGGCCTGGGGGCGAATCAGCGGTGCCGCCATGAGGATCCTTCCCGAATCTTTCTGGTCTCAGCAGCAACTGCAAAACTTTGCTTCGAGCTGCCCGCGCCCCAGAGCGATTCCGCTAGTGTCCCTCTCCCTACTAAGGGAAGCTTAATAGGGGGCTTCCCGTGTCGGTCCAGAGTGTGGTGGGATCACCACCATCCTCTCTCTCTGCCTGTTCAGAGGCCTTTAAAGAGTAACGAAGAAATGGGAAGAAACGGAAGCCGCTTCGATGTGGAGCTCAGGCTCGCTCCTGAGTCTACTCCTGCGCGCCCTGCATCGGCTTTGCGGAGTCTCCGAGCAGCTGCAGGCCCGCGCCCCCCACATCCCACCCACAGCATCTCGATTTTCCTCCTTTCAAAGGGTACTGCTAGCGCTGGGTACCACCCCCCATCCCCCACCCCCTCCACCTCTGCTTTGTAAAGTGAAAGTGAAGTGAAGTCGCTCAGTCATGTCCGACTCTTAGTGACCCCATGGACTGCAGCCCACCAGGCTCCTCCGTCCATGGGATTTTCCAGGCAAGAGTACTGGAGTGGGGTGCCATTGCTTTGTAAACCAGACCCCAAATTCTCTCCTTACCCCAGACTCCTTCCCGCCAGGGGGCGCCCCCGGAGTTAGTGGCGAGGTCAGGGGCTCTGACATAAATTGAATCTAGGCTTGAATTGTGTGACAGGAACATAAGACGGTTTCAAGACCACTGGTGTCGACTTCAGGAGGGCCAGATCTGACAGGAGAGGTTTCTCTGACACCAAAGACCTGAGGGTGGAAGTCTCCTTTTCTCCTGGTAGGTGCAGGCCTTCACGGGCGCAAACCCGCCTCCCATTCCCACCCCAGAAGGCCGAGTGGTATGCAGGGAAGGGCTGCACAGGAACCTCGCCAGGACGTCCTAGGGTTATCCACCTCCTTTGTCCTCACGACCTGCCCAAAGGCCACTGTTGAAGAGAGCCTTCCCTAAAAGAAGGCTACCCTCAGAGACCCTAGATGGTCAAGGCGAGATGGAAAGCAATAGAGAAATCTCCAGATTTCTTCCTCGCCCGGCGTCTGCGAAATCCTCCTGCGGAAAGCCGCCAGACTGCCGCGCCGTGGGGCTTTGCGCAGATTCTCCAGAGGTTCTCGATTGTAGTGCCTGGGGAAACGGGGCAGAGGGGCCCTATGAGATCCTTCAGGGAAAGGAAGACGCACCCCCCCCAACCCGCCTCAAGGGGCTCCTGATCCTCTCTCGGTTCCTTGCACCTCCGAGTTGGAGACCAGCGACCCCCAGCGCTCGGCTGCCTTCCTACTTTCTGCTCCCTGGGTGGGGTTGCCTCGACGGCACCCGGGAACCCAGCTCAGCCTGACTCGGGAGTCTGCGCCTGGCTAAGGAAGACTCGCCCGCCTCGGGTCTGGGCTCGGGAGCAGACGAGGGGTCGAGAGCTTCATGCCAAGAGACTGTTTCTAGAAACCCAAGACTCAGAACCAGAAGTAATAACTCCTTCCGTGTGCCAGCGAGTTTTACAGTTTACAAACTCACGTGCATGCCTAGCACAACCCGAGAGCTACATTGGACAGGTTATGACCATTTTTGCAGCTCAGGAACCAGGTGCTAAAATGCTTTATTTCCTTAATTGAACATTTTTTGAGGCACTGAACGACTGGAGGATAAATAAAGCAAGGACTTGCCCTTGGGGGGGGGGTGGGGAGCTGAAAACAACACCCTAGCTTATTTTGGCCCTGAGGGTAAAGGCTCCAGACGTCCACAAGAGCCATACCACATGGCTGAAAAGTGGCAAAACGGGCTAAAACCAGGACTTCTGAGTTTATATTCCAGAGCTTTGCCCACGCCCCTGAGCGCTTCAAGATCGAGAAATGGTGCAGTCACACGCACATAAACCTTCCTTACAACCCTATCTCGGTGGAAGCCGGAAGTAACATTTGTCACAAAGTAACTACATATTATTTGAGGGATTTGTTAATTTGTAAACTCTTGTAGGTAGGAACCGCATCTAGCTGATTTAAGGCTGAATTTTCCAACGTAGCAGGGAATCTGGGACAGAGCCCACACTCAATAAATTTATTTGTTGAATGAATCACAAATTGCAGTAACTCGGGGCAAAATAATCCGGAATAAGCCCGACCAGGAAAGAGGGTCTCTCCCTGCCCTAGGGAAGCCGGAAGGACCATGAAGGGAATTAGAAAACTGGGGGAGGGGAGAAGATAGGCTTTCCTATTTCATCACCCCCAACCTGGTGAGAGCTATAGAGCCGGTGTTAGCCTTCTGTATGAGCCCTCTGTCCTAAGTTCTCAAAGAAGTGGTGCAAGAGTGAAAGAAGGGCATTTCTCTTCGGCCAGGCGGCTGGTGAGCAAAGACCCATGGCAATTTCGCGAGTCCCCGGCCCGGCCTGGGCCTGCACCCCCAGGGCTCCTAGATACCGGTCTGAGCCGCAGGCAGCAAAGCAGAACGTGGTGGAGATTGAGGCGGATACCGGCGGCCGCCCCAGGGAAAACTCCTTGAGAAAGGCCTGAGATCCGCTTGCTCTAAGCCTGCCCCACCGCCCCACCTTGGCTGAAAGATAAGGGAAGATGAGCGGGCCCTACATGGTGAACTCGGGTTCCCAAATATCCCCTAAAGAAACTGCTGGCGTAACTGCGATCCGCCCTGTTTAAGATAAGTCGGGGGAGTGGGGAGGCCGACTAAAAGAGAACCCTCTGGTCAGAAAGAGGCACTGGGGCCAGGTGAGGGACTCTCAAGGCTTTCACTCGGACCAGCCCGGAGATAAGGATATCCGCCTTTTCCCCACAAGACGGCTTATTCTTGGCAGCGAAGCGCCTCTGGGGAAAGGTGCGGAGGTAGGGGTGTGTGTGTGTGTGTGTGTGTGTGTGTAGGGGTGTGTGTGTGTGTGTGTATGTGTGTGTCTGTGTGTAGGGGCAGAAGAAGCAGGTTCCTCAAGATGCTGCGATGGCCCAGGCCAAGTCGAGACAAGAACTGGTGCCAGCCCGCAGCAGCACAATCTCGGCTGCGGCAGAGAGGGGGCGGGGAACAGGGACCCTTACCCTCCACTCCCTCCCTCGAGCTCCCGCTTCCGCTCTGTGCCCAAACCCAACGCTAGCCAGCTACCTAAGTGGATCCGAGTCCTTTCCCTACGGTAAGCTTGGGGTGGGGGCGGGGAGCTGTCAGCCACGTGCCTGCTTCGGAGCTGAAAGCTGCGAGGGGACGAAGGCCGAGGAGGCATGGCTCAAGGACTGCGGAAGATTCACCCAGCTAGTACTTTCATGTGCCCTGTCTTACTTGGATCTTTAAAAAAAACCTGGTGAAGAATGACCTCCATTTCTAAATGGCATTGAAACAGGAGAGACTACAACGTGTACACCTAGTGTTTCTTACATTTAGTAATAATATAAAACAGTGGAGAGGGAGGAGAGAAGACTCGAGACTCAGAAGCCCTTCCCACCTTGGCATGAAGACCCTAGTTGAGGCGCAGGCCCAGGGCTGGCGGCTGGCCTGCATACAAGACCTATATTCAGTTTTGTCTGCTGTCTACAGTGTTGTCTTCTGTCCTTTCACTTGGACCCAGCGTCATCCTCTTCCCTCCTTGCTCCCTGGACTTGGGCATCACTTTGACCAAGGTGTCCTCGATGGGAGTCTGAGTCCTTCTTGAGAGCGCCCCCCTGAGAAGTCTCCTGGTGGGAAGGGCAATGAGCCGATCTGGCACCCGTCTTTCGAAGCATAACTGAAGAGTGCTGTCTCGACCCTCAATCTCCTGCTTGCCTGCCCCAAAGCGGCCAAGGGGGCTGGGAAACATGGCCCTGTGTGGTAGGCAGGAGAGGGGGTGCCCTGAGCTTTCTCTCCCCTCTTAATGAATAAGGTGGCGAGGAAACTGAATGTTAGCATGTAAGTTGGCTTTGTATTGAGGGAGTGCAGTTCTAAAGGGGAGGATTGAAATCTTGAAATAAAAAGCCAATAAACAAGTTTCCTTAGTACAATTGCTATTAATGGAAAAGGCATCTAACCTGCTGAATTAAATCATTCAAAGGCGCTTTTTCATCATCAGGAGCTACTCTACAAGGAAGGAAAAGAAAATATGAAAACAAAAACCCAAATCGAGAAGCCTCCTTAACCGGCCCCCGCGGTGTCTTGGCTGCCCCTGCCCGACCGGGGAGCGCTCCGCCCTCCCAACCCCTAGCGCGGAGAAGGAGGCTGAAACAGCCAAAGAGAAAAGAAAACAGAATAAAAACAAAACGTTTAAAATCCAAGAGGAAAAGTCGGAGCGGGTCTCAGGATCTGCACGGCGGAGGGCTCGGCTCCGTGGTCCACTCTGCTGGAGGCCGGGGCCTGGCCGGAGCCGCGCGGCGGATGCCTCCGGCCGCCCGCCCGCTCGGAAAGCGCAGCCTACAGCTCCTCCTCTCCAGGCGCCCAAGGACCCTCAAGGCGCGGGGCTCACACTTGAAGCCTGGGAACGCGCAGACAGGAAACCCACTTCCTCCTAAGCAGTTTCTTGCTAGCCGGCTGAGAGGCGCCAATTGAAACAGAATGATCCTCATCTACTAATATCCAGCGTGGCCACAAAGCGACTGGCCATTTACGCCGCCACTTTAAACAAAGATATTTGGTTATTCCCGGGAAGCAAGTGCACTTTTGCATGGCTGAGCTCCGGGTGGAGGCAAGCCTCAGCCCAGCCTCCCCCCAGCGGGGCTGCTCACGCCGGGGGATTCGCCCCCTCCCGGCCGGCTAGTCCAGCCGGGGTTCAAGCTCAGTCCCACCCGGCAACAGGCGAACCGGTTCTCACGCCGTTCCCTGCCCGAGGCCTCCCTGAAGCACTGAGTGGGAAAAACAGTGTGACCCCGGGCTGGGGTGCTGGGCTGTGATGTCCTCGGAAAGTCACCTCCCGTCCCAGACCTCCCCGTGTCTGGACGATGGGCGAGGGTCGGGGACACCAGGTTTGTTCGAGGTGGAGCAACTTCAGCGATGTCCCTTCGCATGAATTCCCGCAGGTTCTCAGCTCGGGCGGCCAGTGGTGGGTCCTTGCCTTAGCTGGGGGTGGGGGTGGGGAAGCATAGCCGTGTG
>NW_011494613.1:2408586-2409017 GCF_000754665.1 Bison bison bison | reverse complement strand
AGCGTACCCCACAAAAATGAGGGTAGGGGGTCCGGGGGAGAAATGCTTTGGGTCGCGTCTCTGCCTCTCTCTCTCTCTCTGTCTCTCTCTCCCTCTTTGAGACCTAAAAATCCTAACAAGTGAAACTTAAAGGTGTTTACCTTGTCATCAGCATGTAAGCTAATTATCTCGGGCAAGATGTAGGCTTCTATTGTCTTGTTGCTTTAGCGCTTACGCCCCGCCTCTGGTGGCTGCCTAAAACCTGGCGCCGGGCTAAAACAAACGCGAGGCAGCCCCCGAGCCTCCACTCAAGCCAATTAAGGCGGACTCGGTCCACTCGGTTACGTGTACATCCAACAAGATCGGCGTTAAGGTAACACCAGAATATTTGGCAAAGGGAGAAAAAAAAAAAAAAACAGCGAGGCTTCGCCTTCCCCCTCTCCCTTTTTTTT
>NW_011494613.1:2407986-2408486 GCF_000754665.1 Bison bison bison | reverse complement strand
ATCTGGGACAGCCTGTCGCCGGCAGCCGATCCCCCCTTGCTCAGCGCCCCCTCCACCCGCTGGGATTCTCTCTCGGGTAGTGGGGAAAGGGGGCGGGGAGCAGAGGTGTCCTTCTGACGGCGGCAGAAGAGGCAGACAGACTGACAGACAAGCAGACCAACAGTGCGGCCCCGGGGTGCGGCCCCTGACTCCCGAGCTCCTTTGGCGGCGACTGGGGCTCGGCGCCGCGAAGCCAGATGTGGTCCGGAGGCAGTGGGAAGGCGCGGGGCTGGGAGGCCGCGGCGGGAGGGCGGAGCGGCCCCGGCAGGCTCAGGTGAAACCCCTACCCGGTCCTCGGCCCACTCCCTGTCCCCGCCCCGGGAGCCCCGACCAAATGGGAAAGTGGTTCACTTTGTAACTCCGCAAGTTGGTTGCAAAGCAGCATTCACCTTCCTTCCTCCCCAGCAGCTCTCCTCCTCCTCGGCTACTCCCCATCCCACCTCTTGCCCTCCCCTCTCTCG
>NW_011494613.1:2407037-2407886 GCF_000754665.1 Bison bison bison | reverse complement strand
AACCCAGACCCGCGCTTCCCCGCCAGTAAGTGAGGCCGCCCCACCGCGGGGCCGCGGGTTGAGCGCAGGAGGCGCGGGGAAGACCCGCCGGGAAGGCGCGGCGCCTGCCGGCTGCGCGCTGGGCATCAGGGGTGGGCGGCCGGGCAGTGGCGCCAGGGAGTCGGGTGTAGGAGCTGGGGAGTCTGCCCTGGTTGAGCTGAGGGGTCCAAGAAGAGGGACTCGGTAGCCCTGGAGTCCTGAGGGCAGGAGCTGGTATTTGGCGTTTGCCAGATGCGGCCAATTGTCCGCTCTGGTCCGGCGCGGGAGAGCGCGGAGGCAGGCGTCCCCCCAGCGAAGAGAACCGGGATGAGCAGAACTCGGAGGGGCGCGGCCTGGCCGGGAGGGAGGGTGCCCTGCTGGGACGAGCTCAGGCCCCGGGCCTGGCCCACTCTCCAGGCTAGGCAGGTGGGAGGGCGCGCGGCTCCAGACGGGTTTCTAAATGGGCCGAGCCAGTGCCCTCACCGGGCTGACAGGAGACAGCGGCCAAGGCACAATGAGTCTGGGGTCTCAAGCTTTCGAAAGTGAACACCTCCCTCTCCCAAGCTCCCAAAGCTGGGTGTCTCCCGTAGACCCCGGCTCCTGATCTGAGCCCAATTTGCTGCCGGCTAACCCCACGAATCCGGAGGGATGGGCAGGAAAGGAACAGGGAAGGCTTTATCCACTCTGCTTTTATGGGGAAAGCACTGAGACTGAGGGAGGTAGCCGGGGTTGAGGCGGGGAGGTCTCAGTAACCCCCCTCGACGGCGCGGCCTCGAGGCAGGCGCCAGCGATCGCCGCGGCTGGGCCTCTCAGGGTGGAGACGACCGAGGT
>NW_011494613.1:2397302-2406495 GCF_000754665.1 Bison bison bison | reverse complement strand
CTCCGGACCTGGCGCACCACGCCGCCAGCCCCGCGGCGCTGCAGGGCCAGGTCTCCAGCCTGCCCCACCTGAACTCCTCGGGCTCGGACTACGGCACCATGTCCTGCTCCACCTTGCTATACGGTCGGACCTGGTGAGAGGACGCCGGGCCGGGCCTAGCCCAGCGCTCTGCCTCATCGCTTCCCACTCCTGCCCGGTCACACACCACCAACCACCCGCTACACCCTGCGCTTCGACTTTTCTTTAGAACCTGTCCCGTTGAGACCAAGGGGAAAAAAACACAAAGACCAAACTGCTGGACGTCTTTCTTTTCCTTTTTTTTTCTAAAATGTGCAGGATTTTTTTTTTTTTTTAAAGAAAATAAAACAACCAAGCGGATCCAGTTCTTCTTAGGAGTCTTTAAACAGAGAAGGACATAACAAGAACCGCTTTGGGGGTGTCTTTGGGGGTGATTCAAATGGGTTTCCCACGCTCGGGCAGAGAGGGCTCTACGCTGACATGGCTCTGGACGCTTAAGATCGAAATCTTCACTCTGGGTACACCGTGCCAGCAAAGTGGACTCGCTTGTAAATACCGGGATTTCTTTGAAGGGGCGACAGGGGGGCTGGGGAAAGGAAAAGACAGAACCCGATTGCCACTGACACAAAGGAAATGCCCCCTCTTGCCCCCCTGGCCACCCAGGCTCAGCTGAGACCGGCCCTGGTTAAAATCGTTTTATGTTTGATGTGAACTTGTAGTTGTAAAACGCTGTCAAAAGTTGGACTAAACACTTAGTTTTTAGTAATCTGTACATTTTGTTGTAAAAAGCAAAAACAAAAAAAACCAGTCCCCGTCCCGGTCCCCAGCCCATCATATTTTTTATGGGCCAAGACAAATCTGTGTATATTATTTGGCAGTTTGGTATTTGCAGCGTCAGTCTTTTTCTGTTGTAACTTATGTAGATATCTGGCTTAAATATAGTTCCTGAGAGGCTTCTAATAAATTATACAAATTAAAAGGATTCTTTTTCTGATTAAAAACCCCATCTTTTGTTTGGTTTTAATTTGGCTTTAAATGGCATTTTTTGGTGGTAGGGGAGTGGCTCAGCATTGGCCTGACAGGATTCGAATTGTGTCGGGGCTCAAAGGATCCTGAACCAGCGAAGGAGGCTGAGACCAGAGTCTTTGCCCCACGGGAAGAGAGCGTTTTGTTCTGCTTCTGAATTAAGTAGAACCAAACCTTGAGCAGTCTTGGGACTCGGCAATAGAGAGTAGAAAAGCTAAACTACTTCTAACAGGAGGAAAAAGAAAGAAAGACACCAAAGGACTAGTTTTCAAAGCCAGACTTCTGTGTCTTAAAACCGCAGAAGTATCTACTGTTGTCTTATACAGCTGAGCCAACGTTTTAAAACAGTCGGCCTTGGACATTCCATTTTTAAAGAACCCTGAATAAACAATTATTTTTTATAGATGGATCGTCCCTGTAGATTTCAACATTAATTCTTTATTTCTAATCCTTGGCAGAGCCTCCTTGGGACTAGGATGTGGTGGGAGACTGTTTTTGAGAAAGTGGGGAAGTCGTGGGTTTCGTCTCTGCTCTGAAGCAGTTATTCCCCCGCACAGGCTGCGCAGCCGTTTCCCATGGCTTCCTGGGCCCGGGAAGGTGTCTTACTGGGCTGCTGGCCTTGGGAACACCCCTGGCAGGGCTTTCTGCTCTTTGTTCCAAGATTTTCATCTCTGGGCTCCTGGCTTCCTAAATCTTTGTAGTAAGGAATCTTTCTCCTGTCCCCAACTCTCCACCTCTCCCCCATCGCATCCCACCTCAACATCCACCCCTGGGAGAAAAAAAAAATCTTTGACCTCTCTTCCTACCCCTAATTTCTCAGTCTCTTTGGTACCCTGATATAGTTGTTGGGGAACTCTTAGTTGCTCTGGGGAGGGGAGGAAGAAAGAGAGGTGCAGACAGAAGTCATAGTCCCTAGGTAATCTGTTGCTCCTTCTGTGTCATCTCTGATGAACCTACAGGAAAAGTGGCCGAGTGCACTGTGGACAGGGCCCCTCCCAGCACTTTTCTCTAGGCCTGAAAGTGTTTGAGTCAGGGGGATTGATTCGTATTTGGCATGTACTCATTTATCACCTAGAATTTCAACTTTGTTTTTCCTGTCTCGCCTGCCTGCCTCTACCTTTTCTTCCTCTTCTTTTCAGCTCATTCTGACTCCATCTCTGTCTTCCTGGATCGCCACCCTCAAGCCCCAGGAACTTGTAAGGAAAATGGGGGTGGGGGGTGGGGGTGGATATAGGTGCTTGCCGGCACCAGCAGTCCCCTCTGTTGACTTTCTGGGGACTTTTTTTCCCATGGTGCCCTAACTGTGGACGAGGCCGGCTTCCTGTCTCCTGTCTGGCTGCTGAGATACTGTTTTCAGTATCTAGAAGAGACTCAGAGATTTCAAGAGGGTGACTGGTTGGATCTAGAGGGTGTGCTGGTTGGGAGAATCCTCAGCAGGCCTCACATTTTGGAAAACAAAGGAAAATTTGGAAAGGCTGAACACTTGTGTTGGAATGGGCAGCAGTGGCCCCCGAGGCAGTTTGTGAAGATGGTTAAATCACTTGGCTCAGGCCCAGCCGGGCAGGGGAGATGTTACAGCTAAGGTCTGAATTCTGTGGGGTGGGAGCTAACGCGCGACTTGGCCCCACACCCAGTACACTAGCGTGGAAGGGGCGCGGCCACGGGGGGCTGCCCCACCCCACCCTACTCGCTGCTGAGCAGGCCACTGAGAGTCACAATTCTAGTGAGCTATGCCACCCTCAGTCTGATCACCCTTGCCCTGGATGGAGTTACTACCAAATATGTTCTTTCCCCTCCCCGCCCCCCGCCGTCTAGAGCTGACTTAATTTGGAAGTCTGTTTACTGGTCCCGGGAAAAAGGCGAACGGAGCCGTGTCTGCAGACGGGACCGAGACGAACAGGGCCCTGGCCGCTTCTCTCTGTCGGTCACGCGGGGTCCACTCACTCCGTTCCTGGCCGCGAGACTGCTGTAGCTGCAGGAAGCGGCCCTGGAAGGCAATCTGAAGCGTCTCGATAGGGAAAGGGGTGAGCGCTGGGTGCAGTAAAACACCAAATACTGGAGATACACTTTATCCTCACACCCTGTCAGCCTCTGCGATCTTTTGTCCTCTTCAGTCATGGACCTCCCCTAAGTCTCCAGCATCTCTGGCCCCGGGAGCTTCTGGTCTTCGCTAAGAAGAACTCAGCTTTCTGAGGCTGTCCCTAATGGGGAAACTTCCCCACGCGTGGGGGCCGCACAGTTTGCCCCCAGATCCGGGAGAAGCTGAGCGCCGCCAGCTAAGCACCCCATCCATCCCGAGGTCCCGACTGCTGCTGCGGGAAATGGGGGAGATTTTGCAGACGGCATCCCACAACCCCCTTCCTCCTGTTCCCCACCCCCAACCCCGCCATGTAAACACGAGGACTTTCTCGAGAGTCTTGGAGAGCTGCTCTAGAGGCTTCAGGGCCTGAAACCCCAGGCTTGGCTTGTTTGATGTTTAGCATCCCAAAGCGACTGCCCCACCCCCGCCCCAGCCTGGGAGCCCAGAGTTGTGGGTCGGAGAGGCAGGAAAGCAACCCTCTCAGCTGGCCTGGCCGGGCTTAGGGGCGGCGTGAAGACTGGGACAGAGATGCTCTGAACAGGAAAGAAGGGGGGAGCACAGCCTGCTGCCACCCCCCAACAGGGACACAAGCGGGTACAGCTGGAGTCCTCCAGGCCCAGAAGGCGGGAGGGGGCAGGGAATGCGTCAGCAGACCGGACACAGGCTCTGGGACCGGGGCCGGCTCAGTGGGAAGTAACTCGAGGGCCCAGGAGTGAAATCAGAGCCAGGCCGGAGCCGACTCCGCGAGAAACGCTCCCTAACTCCTGGAGGCGGGGGAGGCCCCGCGCGCTCCAGTTCCAAAGGCCTTGCCGGAGGCAGCTCTTCCCACTGCTTAAGGGCTTGGCCTTCCAAGGGATTTGAAATCCTCCCGGGGCGGGGACAGGCCTAGGGCTGGCACTGAGGTGTCCGATTTTGAGACGCCAGGGAAGAAGTCTCAGACGTTAGAGGCCGCACACTCTCAGAGCGCGCTTGCGGGCGTCTGGGCGCGGATGAGGGGCCTTCTCCAGTCGCGAGTGCACAAAAGGTAGCGCCGAGTCTCTTCTGAGGCGACCCGAGCTAAGAGGAAAGGAGAGCGGGGTTTTCTGACTTCCAACTCATTAGGGACCAGGTAAGGTCAATGCTTTCTCTATTATGGCTGTATCTTAAAAGCGGGTCAATTTAAGATAAGGAGCGGGGGAGAATCCAGGATCTGTGTGAACCATGCTGATAAAGACTGACCCCTTTCCTGAACTAAAAGCAAGCCAGGCAGACATTCATTTTCTATAAACAAGAAGAGTTGTGAGAAGCTGCCTTGAATTCTGATCTGATGCCACCAGTCTCTCTAGACATCGCTCTCCCCTCCCCCCAATGATTGGTGTGTGTGTTGGGGGTGGCAGGGCAAGCCAAGTGATAGAGGATATTATTTGCTGAGAACTAGAAAGCCTGTTGAGAAATGTGAATCTGAGATGATGTGGCTCTTGGGCATGGTTTGCCAGCTGGTTTGTTTCAAATGCTGCTGTCTTTCAGAATGGATGGAAAGCGACAGCCTCGAGTATTGGGAGGGATGAGACTGAATGTGTTCCTTGAGCAGTTCCCTGTTAGAAAATACTGGATACCACCTCCCTCTGGGCCTCCCTGCGTTCTGACTGATGTGCCTGTGGTTGTGCAAATGTATTCTTGTGACTTCAGGCCACCCTCTGTGGGCCTCAGTTTGGGGCTTCCGCCTCAACTTGGAGCACGGAAAGTTTTCTGGTGTCTCTTTGGCAGGTAGCTTCAGGAAAATGTCCTATTCACCAATCACCCTCTGTGGCAAGCCTGTCCGTCCAAGTCGCTGAAGGAACCGGGTGTGGATGGGAGGAGAGGACAGAATGTGTTTACTGAAGGGGAGGACCAGGGTCTGAATGTCATCTCTCCTCCAAGTAGTTGTGTTTCTGAACTTTCCTCGATGATTCTCAAAGAAACAGAGGAGGAGCCAGACTCAGCAACTTGACCGCACAGCTTCTGCCTCCTCTGAAGCCACAGTTGGAGTGGCTGGATGCATTTCTTTCTGACAGTGACCTAATGCCCTACTTGGAGGGCATCTAGACACAGCCCCAGGTTTCTCATTTGATAATGTTTGCCATTAGGTCTCTGCTTCCTAAACGTGTATCATCTTTGTTATTAGTTGAGTTGTAACAAAGTTTTGGAAAGGGTGAGATTTAAATGGACTTTCTTGTTTTATTTCTCTTTTAGTTATTTGCAGGGACATTTCTGCTTGAAATGGAAACTAACATTAAAAAAAAGTCACAGGCAGTAATAGACTTTGTTGAAGAGAGTTCTTTTATCCAATACAATATTTACATCTGACTGTCCATTTGTACGTAGGCTGCATAAGACAACCTGTCTGAAAAAAGAAGACACCTATGTATGTATTATAGATACATATGTACATGTGTATGTATCTTATATATCTATTTTATAGGATCTTCAAAAAGAAAAAATTAGCATAGGATTTTCTTAGTAGGAGATCTTATAGAACCCATTAGATGTAAGAAAGTTGAATGTGTTTACTATCTCAAGGAAGAGGTCACATGAAACTGAGTTTTCCTTAAGAAAATCAAGTAAACAAAAACCCTTGTTAGTTTTTTCCCCACTTTAAATTGGAATATTAATTTATTTTCTTGTCACAGAACTAATTATTTTGGGGGAAAATATTAAAATTTGTCCTTAAAGAAAATGAACTTGTTGCCTGAGACACACAGCTGTAGATGAAACTTCTTGAAGCAATCTACAACAAAAATTGTTGTCATGTGCTTCACCGACATTATCCATTGTAGAAATCGTTAGTATGAACACCATTGCTAGCTAACAAAAACAGATGGAAACGTTGCTGCCCCTAGTTTGCTGCCTCTAGCAGATCCCCCTCTTCTGGCCTTCACAGAGCACTGGAAATGAGAGGGCAGGTCTGAGTCTGACAACAGAAAGACAAACTTTCCCTCCTCCTGTCCCCCGTTTTGTACATCTTGAACATTTCTGGTAGTCCAGTCTTTGATTGCTACATGGAATTGTCAGTAACACCTGGCTCTCGGTGAAGTGTTAAACTTTACATTTCTAGGGTTTGGGGTGATTGCTGATGATGTCATTTCTACGAAAGATGTCAGGACCTGAGAAGCGTCCTTGGATACCCTTTTCTGGCTGCTACATCCTGGAGCCATTCTGTGGAAGAGTCACCCAGAACAGCTCAGCCTCCACTTTACCTAGCACCAGTGTCGTTGTGTGAAGGTGTCCAAAGCTCTAGGAAAACGAGTTTATTTGGTCTGTGTGCTACCGATTTACCTGATCTGGGCACACACAAGGCTAGGTGTGTGTGCACGAGCACAGATGTAAAACTGGGAATTACAGTAATGATGTGAAGAGGACTAAGAGCTAGTTCCCGTAAGTTGATTCCTCTACCCCAGGAGACCAAGGCAATGGTTTAACAAATCTGGCTATAGCTGTGTATAGAGAGAACTTCCAAGTTGGGGTTCCCTGAGGTACCCCCAAAGCACCAGGTTTCTAAACAGACTTTTTTTTTCAGAGGATGCTGAAACCTAGAGGGTTAAACCTCTCCCCCTCTGGGGCACTCTGGTGCCTTGAGGTCTGCAAGGCACTGTTTTCTGGGTGGAGTCTAAAGGAGGGTGGGTGGTTCTGGGGAGTGACTGGCTTCTTCCTTCCCATGAGAGTGTGCTTCAGAAAGAATTGTAACTCTTGCACCACAGGTGTGCACAGAGCATACATCTGTGCCTCTGACCAGGGCAAATAGAAACTGTAGCCAGTTCCTTACTACTCACCAAGCTGCAATAGTCAGTGAAATGTTGATTACTGCTCCCTGGTAGGACTATTGAGGCTGAGGCCAGGGTGTAGTACATTTTGGAAGAGCTGTAGTGTATCATACACTACAGCTTTACCCACTACAATGGGCAAAACTCTGATATCTGACTGCAAATCAAACAAGAGAACCTTTGCAAATACTTAACAAAAGCCAACTCACCCGCAGCCATCATCTAGCACAGGATAGGGAACGGGTGTAAAGAGAAAATCATTGACATCGATGGTCCCATACAAGGACCACCATGCATCCCTAACAGTTGACATTAACCTTCCTGTATGAACTGTTTTCTATCAACTATAATGTCATGCCAACCTAAAATTAGTTGTTGAAAATTCTCAGCATGGCTGAGTACTTAGATTCTGTTGGTTGGGTGTGTGTGGAAGCTGGGGCTTTGTGTGTTTGTGGTTTTGTTCACTGGTAAGACAAGAGAGGAAGGAGAGGAGACTGAAGGGGAGAGGAGAGGAACAACTGTGCCCAGTGGAAGTGTGTGAGATTCTGTTGGTGTTTGTGACAGCTGAGTCGCCCTGGTTAGAGCTGGTCTTTAGATGGAAGTGTTGGGGCAGGGTGGATGAGTGTGTGGTGTGTCTTGGTATATCTGGTGTTTAGGGGATGATGCTTTTAGTAAGCAGGGCTAAGGAGCAGAATAGGAGATAGTGTGTGTACCATGTCTTTGAGTTGGGCCAGTGACACAAGGGCAACATAATTATCCAGCTTAAACGTGCTCAAACGGCAAAAAGTTGCAAAATAGATCGACCTTCCTGAGAAGAGAGGGAGCCGGTTACAGAGGTCTGCAGCCATCATCCTTTTTTCAATACATTTTAAACAAGAGGATCTAGTGAGTGATTCCGATTCAATACACATAATCAGTTTGCAAGTCTTATTTCCATTTGAAAACAGGGCCATTTGCAATCATAAGAGCCGGACACGCTGAAAGATTCAGAGCGCTTTCTGAGCGGATGATGGGTGACAAAATCTGCAGGCAAGCACTAAATATTTTCTTCTAGTCTCAGACCTTATGCGTCAGCCTTTAGTCCCAATGTATTTTAATCGAATATTCCTGTTGAATATATAGCTTAATTGCTTAGAATATCGAGATTCCATGATGGGGGCGGGGCAGGGAGCCGGCAGGAAAGGTGAGAAAAACCACGTTAGTGCTTTTCCCAAGTGATGGTTAACAATCATTTAGTGAAGAGTACACGGGTAAAAGATTTGATGAAAAATTCAAACTTGTTTTTAAAGGAAGGGCTGCCTGAAGACGTTGTCGGGGGCTAAGATTCTAGGGTTGGAGCCACGAAGTCCTTCCCGAGCGCGGCGGGGGCGGTGAGCTGCCACCAAAACCCAGGGGCAGGCTCGGCGGCCTCCCAATCTCACCGCCGGAGACCCGAGCCCCCCCATCCCGACCCCGCGGTTTCGTATTGGTTGTCAGCGGTCTCAGCTAGAAGGGTGGGCACTTAAAATCTCAAGCTGTTTTATGGTCTCTCGTTGTATGAAGTTTTGGTTTCCAGGATCATTTGAAGCAGCAGTCCGCAAACCGCACCCCACCCCCGCCCCTTTCCTCCGGCGGCCTCAGCTCTCCCCACCCCCCAGGTCTCCCCTCCAACCCCGGTTGCAAAGCAGCACCCCGCCCACTGCGGCCTCCCCAACCCCCAACGCCCAGCCCAAAGCCCCAGTTTCTCCTCCCACCCAGCCTCGCCCCCACCCCCAAGCCTGTGTGACTCTCCACCCGGTTCCTAGCTGGAGACCGGAGCGCCGCCTGCCCACCCGGCCCCCAACCCCTTCTGGAAAGCTCCCCAAGAAGTCTGGTGTGCGGCTGAGAAGAAATTTTCCGTGTATTTTGACCCCAGGTTATATAGTGAATGTATTAGCTTCACTGGGTTACGACGAAGATCCAAACCCTAACCTGAAGGGATTTTTAAAACGATCTCACCGTACAACCTTTTTCTGAACAAGTGAAATCAAACAAAACCAGCGAACTGCTGCTTTTTCCCTGATGAGTGTTCCTAAAGAAAAGAGATTCCGTCGTCTCTGCCCAGATACCAACATCTAACGAACTTTCTATTAGGCTGAAACTCGGTCTAATAATAGCATGTTTAATGTCGATTCCATTTTTATGTTGCAAGGAGATAATTTATTAACCTCCTCAACATAGTGCCTCTTAGGCAGGCTTTGTGTTTTTAGATGTCCTTGCAAAGCATTTTCGCCTCTGGGAAAATCTCAGGAGAACCCATATAAGGAGGTGT
>NW_011494613.1:2396638-2397172 GCF_000754665.1 Bison bison bison | reverse complement strand
TGGTGGAGATTCTGTACAGCTCCTGCTGGCTTGCTCAATTTTCTGCAAAACTCATCCTAAAAGCCTGGGTGTTCTCTTTATGCTGTGCTGTGCTTAGCTGCTCAGTCGTGTCCGATTCTTTGCGACCCCACGGACTGTAGCCCACCAGGCTCCTCTGTCCACAGGGGTTCTCCAGGCAAGAATACTGGAGTGTGTTGCCGTGTCGTCCTCCAGGGGAGATGTTCTCTTTAACAGATGTCAAATTATAGGGGCCACACAGATCTAAAGACATCCCACATACACATACCAGCTGTAAACTCTGTAGGTTCCTCCCTACCCCGCCATCTCTCTAGGACTCATTCTGTGGATAAGCAAGAGTGGTCTTCAGGCACAGGTTCACCCTGAGCCAAGGGGTGGGGGGCAGGACAGGCCTCCGACAACAGGGAGCCTCCACACTCCCTATTCTGCAAACCAGAAGGATGGAACTCATACAACTGACAGGAGAGGAGGGTGGGGCTGGACTAGTAGGACTCAGTCTGCTAGGTGTAGGGGAAT
>NW_011494613.1:2364549-2396538 GCF_000754665.1 Bison bison bison | reverse complement strand
GGAGGGTATGGTAACCCACTCCGGTATTCTTGCCTGGAGAATCCCCATGGACAGAGGAGCCTGGCGGGCTACAGTCCATGGGGTCACAAAGAGTCGACGTGACTTGAGTGACTAAGCACAGCACAGGGGAGTAGCTCATCCACCTGAGGGCCTTGGCTGGGTGGTCAGAAGGGAAGCACAGGAATGGCCCTCCGAAGAATCAGAGAGCCAGAGCAGACTCCTGGCCAGAAGTTTCAGCCACCAGACAGCCCCATAGAGATACGCTGACTACAGACCATTTCTAGGAGCCCTGTTCTATGAGTGATAATTCCTTCCCAGCCTCCTGGACCTCCCTGGGGACCAAGCATATGTTTAGAACTGCTGGCCCATCTTCAGCAGCAATCCTAGTCAGGGGGGAGAAACTTCAGCCTGCCTACTCAGGAAGTTCTGTCCCTGACTCGCAAGGCTGATGTGGGAGACTCTCCTTAGGACCCAAAGATCACCTGCGGAAACATTATATTCTTGTCTTTATAGCCCAAAGTGACTTCAATATCTACTTTTCCCTTGTTTCCTTATCCTCCTCGTTTTCTGTTTTTTCATTTCAGTGCCTACATTTTCCTTGCTTACTTGCCCAATTCCAGCCTCATAGATGAAGTTTTACTTCGTAGGCAATCCGGTATCATTTTCCTAATGTCAGTACTAAAAGGAAAAGCAGATAAAGTGGATGTGCTAAGTCATAAAGAATGAAAGCCAGCAAGACCCATATGGGAGGCCAGTTGTGGGGTAAGGACACCAGAGAACCGCCAAGGTCAACCTATCAGAGGACTAGCGAGAAAAATGAGGAAAGCAAAGAGAAGCAGCAAGCGCCTAGAAATTCAATTAATGTCAGTAGATGGGAAGGAAGGAATACAGCCCCCACCTATGGCATACGTACGCCTAGCCTGGGCAGGCATTGAATGGGCTGAGGAGGGAACAGGTCTGTGTATGGTGTTCCGTCTTTGAGCTGAGGGGTGAATCTAGCAACCCTTTCCTTCCCTGCAGGCATACCTTACGAATGGAGACTTTATTCCAGAGCCAATTAAAGGGCTACGGAGCGGAGGGCCTAGGGACTGGAGTTCGCCTCCCTACTTCAGCCTGGCCAGCTCCGGGCTGTGAACCCTGGGGAGGAGCAAATTCCGAGAGATCTGATGGGGGGCGGGGGGGGGAGTTGCGGGGAAGGGTGGTGGCAGAGGGCGGACCCGCCCGGTGAGGAAATAGTGGCTTCTGGAAACTTCCGTGGAAACATACAAAAATCTTTTCCTTCGCACAAGTGCCCCAGCCCTCCTCCCTGCAGGTGGAGAAGGGACTTGCGAAAAATTGCTTGTCGATGCTTGTCGACCCTGACTGTTGGACAGCGCCCCCTCTCGTCGCTGTCCTTTCGGCGCAGCCTCGAAGGATGCGCCACGCGGAGGGAGTCCCAGCCACCTGGGAGGACCGCAGGGCGGTTCTGCTGTGACTCGGATCCCAGGCCGCCCCGCAACCCTTGCCTTCGGGTTCCGGACCGCTTCCTCTGGTGGAAGGCGGATCCGCATGGGGACGGCCGGTTCCCCGTGACTCCGGAGGACGCGCTGCGGGCAGAACCACTTCTGTGCAGGAGAGCGCTCCCCAGGCTCTACCTTGGCGCGCCCAGGCTCTACCCGCTCGCAGCCCGGGAAGGGGCCAGGGCTGGCCGGGTCGCCGGGGTCTCTGCCCCGCGGGGAAGAGAAGGGAATCCCCCCAACCCTCAGTGACCGACCCGGCATCCCCTCCTCCCCTCGCCCAGCCGGCTTTCGGGCTTCTCCCAGGGCCCTGGATTCCCCGGGGCCCTCCCTTTTTTAAGGGTCTCGCGCACAGTGTGATACATTTGAGCTGAAATATATTAACTCTTTTAACACATCAGCATGATGACACTGTTCGTGAGGACCTCATGTGTTCGGTGACCGCAGAAGGGCACATTTAAGATGCTTCCTGGCCTGTAAGGCATCAGGCCCCTCCGTCCCTTCCCTCCCCCAGCCCTCGAGAGGGACAGAGGAGAGGGACCCAGGCCGAGCGCGGCCGCCCAGTCTTCCCGCGATCGGCGGCCACCACTCGGCCCCAGCGGCCGGAGGCGTGGCGCATCCCGGGCCCCGGCCCCACTGCGGCTCCGCCGTCGGGTTTTTTTCTGCGAATGAAGAGGCATCGCATGCGAGCAAAGGCCGGCCAGCCGGCTCCAGACTCCCAGGTCCTCCCTCCTGGACCTGCGCGCTCTCCCTCTCTCCTCCGTTAATATTCTTCGATAATTTCGGAGGCAAAAACGTCCAACTTTGGGTGGGGACAGGGATTTGTTTCATCTCCTAAAATTCAGAAACGGAGTCTTCAAAAGTCTTAATGCGTATGTGTTTATTATTATTTTTTCTTCTAGCATTCAAATGAATGCGAAGCCACGGATCGAATCCCGTCACTCATTTGGGGTTAGCTTCTACCGATATTTCACACGGAAAACAAAACTGGGTCCCTCTTATTTGTACTCGTCCTTAACCTTTGCAGCAACTGCTGTAGATGCGGCTCTGTCCATTCTCTAATAGATTTTACCAGGGGCTGGTGACAGAGAACTGATTTCTTTTCTATTAGGGTTTAGCACATCTTTGTTGAAGGCCTGTAGAATGACCAGGGATTAGATTTGCATCTCTTAGACGCCCTGTGTGGTCTTTGTGCGAAGCTTGTAACTGTTAAAAATGACTTGTTAGGAAGCGTGTGGGCTCTCATCGCTCTCCTTTTGACAGAATGATTGTGAAATTCAGATTGGCCCTGTAGGATTTAGCCCGCAGATTCCACCTGAACCCTAAGCAATTAGACCCTAATCTCACTGCAATCATATTTGAGTTAGGATTTGTTGCACTTTGTTTACTTCAATTAAAAGCAGTGGAATAATTTTTTTGTTGTTGTTGTTCTTCAGCTTTTAAAGTGAAATCTCCAGGCGAAGAACCCCAGGACTTCTTAGGATCGGTTTTGGTAGTGATGGGAGATTTCTTTTCGGCAAGGTTTCCTCCTAGTCCTCCCACCCGCCCCTCCCCCCATGTAAAAAACTCTTCTTTCTTCCCCTGTGGCCATGCTAATGCCCGGAGCTTCTTCTCAGGGCTGAATTCAGGTCGCCTGGGAAGAACCGCGTGGAGATGACTCCCTGATTCCAGGGGCGCCCAAACTCTTGGGGCGTCCCCAAGTCCCCGACTGGGCTCTTCCATTCCGCTGGAGCGCGGGGCTTTCCCACCCGCGCCGGTTGGCCTGCTGGTCCCCGCGCGAGCTCCGAGCAGCATGCGCGGGTCGGGTCTGGGGTCTGGCGTCCGGCGTCCGGCTTCCCGAGGTGGAGCCGATGCTTCTAAGGCGCCTGGCGCGAGTGCCAGGCGGCGCGGCTACTGCAACCGCCGCGTGGTGCAGAGCGGCTTCTTCACCTCCTCTCCCCCGGGATCCACTGGGGCCCCTCAGCGCCTGGACGTGGGAGAGAGACTGTGGTCTCTTCCGCGACCCGGCTTCCTCCGCCCTCGTACCGGCCCGGCCGGCGTGGGGCCTCGCTGCCTGGCTCCGGCCAGCGTCCAAGCCCGGAGCGCCCCGGGCGGCCTCCAGCCTCTCTCCGGCGGGCTCAGTCCAGAACGCGAGGCTCCGGGCATCCCCTGCCGGGCCGGCAGGATCTCAGCGATTCTCAGGGCATTTCACCCCGCTGCGGTTCCCAGGGTCGCCTGCGGTTACTATCTGTCAGATCAGGTCACCTTAGTAGTAGTTCTTGATCTGTGGTGAGTTTACCGCCTGCATTTATTTATCCGTTGCGACTTCGTCACTCAGATTATCTCATCTGGGAGGCATATACAGTGACTTCGGTTTATCGGGATTTTTGTTTTGATTCACGACCATATATTTGCTCCCAGTGAGTCTGATTCAGTTCCCTAATTGACTGCTTCACCTTTCTCATGCACCCTGGAGCCGGCCAACGTAGGATATAAACAGGAGGAATTTTCTGGTACCTAGACCTCAATGCCATATATCTGCAAAGGGAGCAGGGAGATACCACTTTTGAAACTTTCCAATAAACTTTTTAATGGCAAGTGCTGTCATTTTCACTTGTTGCAGACAAAAAAAAAATTTTTTTTTTTTTTAATGTTCTTTGTATTTGATTCCAGTAATGAAGGAAAGCCAGCCTACAGCCTGGCTCTGCTTTTGTAAATAAAACATTTTAAATGAGGAAAAAGTACTTTGCTGAGAGTACTACATAAATGTGAGCAGTGATAGCTAGTTTAAACAAGTAGTTTTCTCTTCTGGTATTTTCTGAGGTGAGTCTATTTTAAACAGTCTCATCTCTTTGGATAATTCTTATAGCCAATTATTCTTAACTTTAGTAAGAATTCTTAAGGGTTCAAAGGAATAAAGGAGATTCTGTCTTGCCTTTGGATGGGGGGAGGTGGGAATGTGGTCTTGGGGTGGGGAGGGAGGGGGAGCCAGACTGTGATAATCTCTTTGAGATCTACCAGAAGTCTTGATCTATTGATTGAGGATCCCTGCTTTAAATGAGACCTGTGTGCAGTTTAGTGCAGTTTTTCATTTGTGAATAGGGACTGTATCAAAATCCTAGTGTGACCATGACAATTGGGTAATCACACACTAGGCATCTTTGCTAATGGAGAGATTCTGTAAATATGTTTCTAGTGAATACACAGCTAACAGTCACAGTGGAAGGGTCAGGTGCCACAAATCATAGATTATTCTGCCAAGGGTTGCCAGCCATCTGAGGTTTGGAAGGACATTAACTGCCTTTGCATTCTCAGAATACTCTCCTCAGTTTGTGATTTCACTTACTTGACCCTACTTCTGTTATTAAAAAGCTGGCAGGCTCAATCAAGGGCAAGCAGGTTGGCTACCTACCCTTCTGGCAGCTCTCCAATATTCCCATTTAGCTGCCAGGAGACAAGGAGAGGAGTGAATCAGTCATGTAATCCCTTAGTAGCTAGAAGGAACTGGGAGAACTTTAGTGGCAGCAGGCAGGTCCATTTCTAAATTCTTCATATATATAATAAATTCCTCTGGGAAAATTCACTTGTAGGAAAGTCAGGGAGGGGAATATTAAGAAGTGACTTAGGTACAGGAACTCTTAAGCAGTTTCCTTGGAAAGCAAGTTGTAAGTGCATTCTTTGATAGCTTCAGTTTTGAAAATTGCCACAGACAGAAATAGGATTTTCGTTACTAACAGGGAGCAATGATCAGGAAAAGTGCCCCTTATCAGATAGTATAGGGGAAATAAATCAAGAGCTTTTAATAAAATTTGGAGAATTATCACTTCCTGTCCATAGAACGAACCTCTGGCTTTTCACATTTGTTTTACCAGAGAAATTGTTGCTAATTTGATAAGATCTAAGTACTCAACTTTCAGAGCAAAGTGAAATTGAAAGATATAAAAATATTTTCTTGCTTTCTTAAATTGAAACAAGCAGGTATTTGGCATATAGGATAATTGCAAAAGCAAAATACATCTCTCTCCTTCTTTCCTTGATGATGTAAAATCTAGGAATATAGCATGAAAGAGTCAAAAGGGTGAAACAAAACTTTATAGGTTCCCTTTGTCTGCAGGATAGGCCCTTTTCTCATACTTTTACATTGGAAATGACTCTGGGATCTATAACTATCATGATTGACAATAAAAGCCATCACTTTTACTGGTGAATACCATGACCAATCTAGTGGGTCTCCTGGAGAAGGGAATGGCAACCCACTCTAGTATTCTTGCCTAGAGAATTCCATGGACAGAGGAGCCTGGCGGGCTACAGTCAATGGGGTCACACAGAGTTGAACACGACTGAGTGACTTAACACCGTGACAAGTACACTGACTTCATCAATGAAGTCTTCTCCAGGAGATTTACTTATGTGAGAGGACTTGTAGCACTTCTTGAATAGGAATGAAAAGTACAATTCACTGAACTATGAATGTTCAAGATGGCTGGAAAAGTGTAGTTTGGAAGAATATTCTGTTTCTAATATGTCAGGAAATCTTTAGCTGTGAGATATTAAGAAAAACTAATTTTTTTTCAAAATTAGACTGTCATTATATTAGTGTATTCTTAAAGAATGGAGATAGACATTACTCATCTACATTACCAAAGGGGAAAAATATTTAAAAACCAGATGACAGCTTGGTGCCTTATAATTTAAACAATACTGAATGGTGAATAATCTTCCAAGTTCATTTAAGCAGGGATAGGGAGAGAATCTCTATAAAAGTGAATAAAAAAGATCTTATTGTACAGATATGCCTAATCCCCCATTTTATTAGCTTATAATGCAAATCATTACTTGCTTTTGCTACTAAGAGCCATTTTAATGTAATGGATTCATTTCAGAAACCCTCAAGGAAACCAAAGCCTATGTCCATTTATGGGTTTATGAGGAACTTTCAACTGGTCCCAACCAAGTTGGAGACATAGATATATTTTTCTTGCTTTCTAAGTTAAAAGTTGGAATTTATGCGAATGAGTATTTTCCATATTGACTAACACTTCTTGCCAGAGAAGTTTTTCTTCCAAGAGAACAGATAGCAAGTGGACAAAAGGAAATTTTAAGCTTATGTGATGTGATAACAGTCACAATTCACATTCTTGAATTTAGAGCTGTAGAGCGAAAGCAAAAGTAAAGTCATTCAGTTGTGTCCCACTCTTTGTGACCCCATGGATGGTAACCTAACAGGTTTCTCCATCCATTGGATTCTCCAGGCAAGAATACTGTAGAGGGTTGCCATTTCCTTCTCCAGGGTATCTTCCCAACCCAGAGATCGAAACTTGGTCTCTCACGTTGCAGGCAGACTCTACCAGCTGAGCCATCAGGAAAGTCAAAACAACCATATTCTTTTATTTCATTTTGTATATCTGCTGTTAGTCAACACCTGTGTACATAATAGTTATTCTGGCACATAATAGTTATTGAATAATAATAGTTATTCAATAAGTTTGCTAAATGAATAAATTTATGAAACTATATCCCTGGTTATAATTTTTTCCTGATATATGTAAATGTAAAAATAAAGGACTATTATTAACATTTTTATTTCCTTTTTATAAATGTGAACAGAAAATTGTTAAAATTCTATGTGGGTTTGATTCAGAATGACAGAAAAGTGTCCCCATTCTATGCCAGCAAGAGAGAAATCTCTGACTCACATTTCTCTGCCTATTCACAAGAAAACTGTTTTAGGTAATGCTGTAATGTTTAAAACAAACACCACCCCCAAAGCTTAGATGTAACACAAGATGAACCCTAAAAATTAATGACTTGGAAAATCCACAGAGTTAATCTCTTTTTTACATTCCAGCCTTAAACTTTCTATGGCACCCCCGCCATTCAAGACTTTTACAATTCTAAAGAGTAGTCATCTTCTGAAGTGGTGAGGAGACCAGAAGGTCACAAATCCTATCATTCGTTAAAGGGTGGGGGTGGGAACTGGCCAGTGTGGTCTCACCTACCAGAAAATAATTCAAGAACTCACTTTGGTTGTTAATATTAATGCCACAGTTCAGTTCAGTTCAGTTCAGTCGCTCAGTTGTGTCCGACTCTTTTCGACCCCATGAATCGCAGCATGCCAGGCCTCCCTGTCCATCACCAGCTCCCGGAGTTCACCCAGACTCACGTCCATCGAGTCAGTGATGCCATCCAGCCATCTCATCCTCTGTGGTCCCCTTCTCCTCCTGCCCCCAATCCCTCCCAGCATCAGTGTCTTTTCCACTGAGTCAACTCTTTGCATGAGGTGGCCAAAGTACTGGAGTTTCAGTTTTAGCATCATTCCTTCCAAAGAAATCCCAGGGCTGATCTCCTTCAGAATGGAGAGGGCTGCTCTAAGGAAGGTGGTCAAAGACCAGGAGAAATCTGTTATGCAGGCACAATGGCTACTGTTTACTGTGTTCCCAATTTCTAGTCCTTAGTGAGCACCCCTCACGTTTGAGTAGTGACTGTAGCTCTGGGGCAGAATGGAACCCTGGAGTGAAGTCAGTGGGGGCAATAATCAAAACATTGGAAGTAGGTTCAGGGTTGGGATGCCCTGTGCCTTTTATTGGCCCAAACAGCTTCTACTGGAGTCGCTCTTCGTTGATTTGGAGTCTGCTCAAGATGTTATACATGTTAAGGGAAGACCATACTGGCACATCCTTCTCTATTTTGAATATGAAGCCTTTTATCAATGAGTGTGAGGGTATTATTTCAAGTGCAAAATATGTGCTTATGTACCAAGGACGTCCCCCACTTCAGCTGAGCAGGCTTGAAGAGGACATTAGTATCTGGACAGCATTTTCTCAGCAAGATGAGGAAGACTGGAAGGAGTTAAACAGTAATAGAACCCTGAATAAGCGGACTCTCAGATTTAAATTCCATTTGTTTCAGACTAAAAATCCTCTTTTAAAGCACTCACTTGGCATGAAGATACTGATATCACTTCCAGTTTTTATCCAAATGAGCATTTTCAGTTTTAGGGGGTGACGGAAAATCCTTCAACTTGTGTTTCTAATAAGAAAAGGAGCCATAAAAGGAACTGTCATTTACCAACTCTTCTATGCCATATCTCGAATATTGGTGACCCACTGTTTACCCAAGAGTTCTCCTCTTGATTCACAGTTAGATAGGAGTTGGTATTTTGTCACCACCTTCATGCCAAAAGTAGCTTTCTATGGTGAGAGGGTGATTATAAAATTGTGCTTAAAACAAACAGTGGATAGAAACCAAAAACAGAGGTTGACGCAAATATCCTGTTTTCAGTGTACATCCAGTTTAGACCTTATATAGAAGAACTAGGTGATTAGTGACAAGAAAAAAATATGGTGGTTTGTTTATTGATTTTTTTCATTCAGTCAGTGAATACTCACTGAGGGCTTACACCAGGCAAAGTACGGCATGGAGAAAAAGCTATGTCTCTGACCTCAAAAACAATGTGTTTGGGGTAACAGTCATGTATTTAGACAGAGTTCAATGTGATGAGTGGAGTAATGTGAGGTCTGTGCAAAAATGCAGTAGAATCCCATGGGAAGAGGCATCTATGTTCAGCAGGAGGAGAAAAAGTAAGACTTGGGCTCACTCTTGAGAAAGAGCAGAGTTTATCAGGCATCGCAGGTGGAAGATACAGCCTGTGCAAAGGCTTGGGGGCAGTGAAGAGCATGTTGTGTTTAGGGAGTCATACCTAGTTTGTATTCCTGAAGCAGAAAGTGTAAGGAGAGTGTCAGGAGTAAAACTGAAGGCATGGTTCTGGCTAAACATTTTGAAGACCCTTGAATGCTAAACTAAGTAATGTAGATTTATCTTGTAGCACACGGAAAGCCATAGAAAAAATTCAGTCATAATGAGTTGTGCATTTTAGAAAGACCATCTTGTCAGTAGACTGGACAATGGATTGGAAGTGGGGACAAATTAGTGACAATGAGACCATATGATAATTGTTTTTACCTGCCTGCTTGGTGTAAGAGTGCTAACGAGAACTACCTTTCATTAAATAGATAGAAATCCTCAAATCCTGGAAAGAATAAAGGCATAAAGATAGCTTCCAAAGAGGCACCTTTGAAAGAAAAATAACTGTTGACACTGGGTAAAGATGGTTGGTTAATTTTGTATGCACTGCATATTCCTTTTAGGGTCAAGGATGCATTGCTCATTGTTTTACTTGGTTGTGTGATTGACATCCACCTGAGCTGCCATTCCTGTTACTGTGCTGAAAGGCTCTATGGTATTATAGACATTGTGCTGCCAATTGTGTCTCCAGTTGTGTTTCCTAGCCTCTGTAGGACCTTGGGGGAGTCACTTTCTTCTCTTAGAGTCTCAGTTTTCTCAGTCGTAAAGTGAGGGCACAGTGTAAGTTATTTGTAATGCTACTGAGTTTATATTGTTCTATGACTTGTGACTTTGTTCACACTTATTAACCTCTCCTGCTGTTTATTTCTTCATCTGAATGATTTTTCACAATTTTAAAAGGAACAGAAATATTTGGAAGATAATCCCAGATGTGTTATTTAGGGCAAAATTCTGTTTTTATTTTACTGCATTTAACACAGCTTTCCTCCTAGAAATATCAGGATATTGCTAGCCATTTTGAAACTGTGGACTTTCTGCTCAAATGAATCGCATCTTATCCTCATGTGAACAAAAACATGACTAATCACTTTCAATGTCCACTAGGTTAAGGTAATAATTTAGCTCGATTTTTAGGTTGTGGATTTTCCTTTCCAAAATGATTCTCAGGTCAGATAACTGTATATTCTCAGAAAACTAATGTATGGATAAACCTGTGGCCCTTAAATATTATGAAAATGCACTGCTTCTAGTAATACTTTCCTTATTTTAAATTCTGCATTTCCTTGGAAGCTTCCAGTTATTTAATGATCTTTTTCTTCCCCCACTTAAGGGCCTGTTTACATTAATAATATATCTTCCAGGGCTCCGGGAGTTCATAGGGTTTATACCTACCAAACAGCTCAGCACTGTTACTGTGCTCCAGAGACATGCAGGGGGCCCAGGACAAATCAAAATGTTTTTAAATGTATGACATGTGTGAAGTTGATGAAAATTCATGACACTCTCTGTCAGGGCTGCTTGAGCTTAAATCATCAGAGAAAGGTGAGTGTAAAGAATTTTGTTTAATACTTTTAGTTCTGGAATCCTTCCCATTTCTTGCTCACGCTCCCATGTTTTAGTTCTGTTCTATTTAGTAGACTGATTACAAAAATAAAAAAATTAAAAATTAGCAGCATGCTCTAAATTGCTTTTCAGAATTTCCTGCTTAAACCATCACTCAGATGTATAACTTTTAAAGAGGAATTGAAATGTGGTTTGAGAATGTAATCACGTACTATAGAACATGCAAAATACATGTGAAAGACCACACGAGTGGTGTTAATTTAACTGATTATACTTTCTGCTTTAGAAATATTTTCAAATTTATCTTTTAAAATTGAAAAGAAAATATTGCAAGAAAAATTTAACAGATTAAAAAAAAAAAGCCAAAAATGCTTTGGATATTGAGATCAGCTGTTTTTAAGTAAAAATCCATTCAAAGCAAAATAAAAGGCATTGTGTAGTGTGTGCCGGCTAAAACTGAGAACACAAGAGCACTGCAGTTAATTAGAACCAATCAACAGAATGCTTTGCAACATTTCTTACATCAGTGCACCATCTGATCTTCATAATACAAATTTCCCACAGCCTTGATGCAAAAAGGACTAGAAATAAATATTTGAGTCATTAAAATATATGATGTATTTCAGTTGCTCTTTTCAATGAGTATTTTTTATTGCTATGAAAATAAGATTTGAAAATTCCCAAATGTTGACCTGTGTTTTAGGAGGATAATCTTAGTTACTTTTTTTTTTTTAAGCTGGGGGCGTTTGATTTTATATGTGTTTAAACATGAGGAAAAATATTGATTTTGAAAATAACATTTAAAACATGAATTTGAGTTTTTATATGATTTATGTATGATTACTGTACTTGTGAAACGTGACCAGGATTCTCCTGGACTGTTGAGTCATTATTTTATGAATGATTAATTACAAATAATGAAGTACTACATTATGGCTATTTTTATATTAACATTTGCATTAACATTGCATTAACATTTATATCATACTATGTCTTAAAAGAATATGCAGTAGTTAACACTGTTATACTTCTACAGTTTACTCAATGCTTGATTCTACTTAGAAGTTTTACTTTTCTTTCATTTATTATACATCAGGAATTGTTCTGCTAGGGCACGAATATTGCTTTTGCTATATTTTCATGAAGTTCATGGTTTGTTCATTATAAACAACATGTGTTTCCCTTTTCTTTTCCCTGTGCGTCCTATGTTTGATTTTACTTTATAATTTTATTTTTTGGGTGTGTGTCCGGCTCTTCGTTGTCTTTTTGCATTAAAGGTAGAACTCCCTCGGGGCCACTGAGGTGCTTCAAAACATTGGTAAGATGGCTTGTTAAAAATGTTTAACTGGAGTCAGAAATATATACGTCTTGACAATAGTGTATAAGTTTTTCTCCCTTATTAAAGGTAATTTGTAAATGTCTAGCAGGTGCCCCTTTTAGAGGCAAAAATAGCTCTGAAACTGGTGCTATTAATAAGAGAATTGTCTTCCAAAGGAGCGGATGATCCCTTCTCCTATGTTTATAAAGTCCAACTCGCTGACAGCAGTAATTTACTCCTCAGACTGCAGTCATCTCTTGCAGAAAGGAGACATGCTTTAGAAGGATACAGTCCGAGTTTGACTGTTTTTTGGTTTTTGTTTGATTTGTTTCAGTCTCTATACTTTCTCCTATCACATCACACAAGATTTTTTTTTCTCTCTGTTCCCCCCAAAAAGCTTTTTGCTGAATATTTTCTTTCTTGAGCATTTATTATCTATTTCTGTAGAAAGAAAAAAAATAGTTTCAAAGAATTATCTTCTCTTTAAAACTAAATGTTTTTCTTTGTGCTCTTCTTGGTACAGATTTGATCGACCAAGGGTATCTCTTAGCTGAGTTCTCTCCAGGAAATTTACTCTTTCTACTGCTTTACAGAGACAGATAGCTTTGATGAGAAATACTTTAGAATGCTTATCTTACAAGTACAAGAAAAGACTATGTTAGGATGTAAATTTTTTTCTGACTATAGAGCCTATTCAATGCATAGCAATATTTGTGTTTACATTTTAAAAATCTGATCTATTTGCTTGTCAGCTTTGGAGCATTCGCTGCAAATGTTCACTGCTCCATGAAAAGCAGTTTCAATAAATAACAGCCTGAAATGGGCTCCATTGCAGTTAATTTGATTTATAGGAATTAGAATAATAATGCTCTAAAACGCATATTAAAATAACTCTGCTTATCTCTAACATTGTTATTTCTTAAAGCAAACAATTTAGATAGAAACGTCATTTGATAAAAATAATTGGTTCACGTAAAATGGGACTCACATTCTTTTGCCAGACTCAGCAGCTACTCTTCAGTGGTACTTCATTAGACGCGATTCTCATTCATCTTGAAGTCTTAAGAAAAGAGCCACCTTCTTTATTTTTAAAAATTATTTTTTTAAAAGTAAACAAATGCAGGGAAGATGGAATAAAATTTCTAACAGAATTTACTTACTGTTATTCAATTCTTTAAACATTTTCCTAGGGGACAGGAATGTCATATGTTTAGTTTCAGGACAAAGGCACCTTTTTAAATGACGAGCTTTAAGAAAATCTATAAAGAAGTTTGTTTAATAGAAAGTAGGCTAACTAAACTTTTGGTTATAAAAATTATCTACATTACAAAATTAGAAAATAACTAATATCTAATGAACTTTAGAACTAATGTAAGGTTAATCTTTAATAAAGAGTATCCTTAAAAAAAAAATAAAAGCAGTTACAAGCAACTTCTAGAATTCATTTTGGGTAACATGTCCAGAGACACATTGTTTTATTGTTTTTCTTTGGTTTTCTATGGTAAAGCTGATTAAAGTTGGGAGTTAAGAAAATCTATATAACTTGAGAATGTTTTCAGGTAGTGGTTTTATGCAGGGCTAGTGTTATGCAGTTTAAAACCAAAACCTTAGAGTCATATAACATTAATTAACTCATTTATTAATTGTGGATTATTATTACTCCTATTATTATTTTGCCTGAGAAATGACCAAACTATATACAAGCCAGGAATTAATTCAGGTTCTTGGCAATGGTTTAAAGTTTCTTTAATAGATTAGAAATTAATTAAAAGCCCCTTGTATTGATTCATTGATATTCGTATTTATATTTTGAGACTCAAATGAATTTAAAAATTGAAGATCGTTAAATGATTTTAGCTACATGTTGTGTTATGGCAAAAATATATATTGTAAGGTTTTTCATTTAAGAGAGTATTTACATTTATGTTGCTTTTTAATAGAAAGTTGCTAAATGTAAAAACATTTGTTAATATGTTTTATTTGTTAATGAAAATGATTTCATAGACATTAATAAATCTTCACTTTCTTGACTACTTTCTAATATTTTAAATTTATTTTAGAATACAGATATTTATTTTTAAAGGGATAAGTAAATATATTTAGAATTCTCATTCACTTCAGTGAAAGAGAGTTTAAAATCTCCAACAGGATAGTGAACTTTTTACTGGGATTCAGTTTGACTGTCTTGTATATGATTTGACAGAAGTAGCTAGTGAAATCTAACCAAAACCAGAAATCAACTGAGAGTATAGTCAAGAAGGAAAAAGGAAGACTTGGAGGAAATGATATTTTCCCATCAGTGGATAGGCATGCATACATTAAAGGCATAAAAGCCAGCAGGCGGAGAAACAAAAGCTGTATACTGAGGATTCTGCAAGTCTGAATTAACCACATGGAAAAAAAAAATGAAATCATTCTGCTTAAACTTGTTCACTAATAAAAGGAGAATCGCTTTTGTTAAATATGCTTGGTGTGATTATCAAGCAAAATTTTTTTCTCCCAGACATCTATGAATAAAACATGTGTTTGAGCACTAGGTAAACAAACAATAAATGGATGAGTTCAGTTGCAACATAATAACATTTTATTTAGAAAACATATATAATCATATTTGTATTGGCAATCCAAATTTAATGACTTCTTTCAGTAAAATTAAAGTGCCTCACAAATAACATCTTATACATAAGGACTGCTTATTCTTTGCCCATCTTTTTTCTATTTTTCCAAAGAAACAGATTTTGAAGGTCTCTGCTGAACCCTGTATAGACCAGATGAAGTGTGATTTCTCAGGAAAAAATGTTCTTTTGAATCATCTTAATTTTAGGTTACAGATGCTGTAAAAATAAATTTTAGAATACATTTCTAGGGCTGAGAGAGAAAATGTTCTCAAGTCTAGTGTGGCTTGGGCTGCTTTGAACAAGGCTCTGTGTGTAGCTGAACCACAGCCTTTGGCTTATTAGCCGTTTCATTAACACAACATCTTCTGTAAACTATGAATGAGAAGAAACCATTTACAATAAGGAAAGCAAACAACAGAATGAATTTCCTCTGTTGGTGTTTTATAAGACTGTTAAACAGAAAATGGAGGGAAGAACTCTCTTTAGACGATATCACTTAATTAAGTAAAGCATCCTAATCAGAGTCCCCTCCAATTGTAATGACTGTAGGGAGTCAAGTACATTTCTGTCTATATTAGAGTATCTAACTGCAATGATTTATTGATATTTATTTTAGAAGTACAACACAAAAGCAATAAAACAGGAGAAGCAGGGAGAAGGGAGCTATTGCTTACTGCAGTTACAATCAGAGCACTTCAGCAGAATTCCTGATTTTCTTGTGGGAGGTTTTCCTTTCTAAAATAAGAGCACATTTTTAGATGAGAATGTTCTTTTCCCGCATTTGACTTCTATTCCAAATATTCACTGTGACGTTTCTTTGTCCACTGGGTGAATCATTGATTCACTTTCTTCTCTGCAAGAATCACTGCAAATGAGTGGATGAGCACCTGCTGTTTTCTGCAGTGACATTCCTGGATTGCATTCTACACTGATTTTAAACTTAAAATACAGCTTCTCTGTATGAGAGAGATTTGAGGCAGGAGAGTCAATACACTGGATAGTCAGACAGACATTGGCTGCCCTCCAAGCTGCACACAGCATAGACCTGTTTATCTGCCGCATTTCACAAATCTCAAAAACACACGAGTAATCAGGCAAGCAACTGGATAAGTGATTCACACTAGGGAATCTAACCAATATTCTGATGAGAGGGTCCTATGATGCTAAGACATTGGGGCAAATAGACTTATATTGTAGAAGTTGCACATAATAAACTTGATTAGTGGTTCAAAGGAAAAAACATTGTATATTAAAACAGGTGTATATGGAATATACAGATATCCCAACTCTGTGGATTTTGGTTGGATATTTATGTGCAAGTTATCTAGATAATTGAGTTCAAAAATATACTTTCAGCCATACCTTTCTAATAATTTGAGCAATGTGCCTTTGGACAACTTAATATTAGTTATCGAGATAATTTATTTCTAGATTCCTTGATCTAAATATTGGAGGCCAGTGCCTTAAAACTCCAAAATACAATAACATATATTTAAAATTAAATTACCAAATATGCTTAGAACCTACTTTGTGGAAGTAAACATTTCTCAAATAGTTACACTTATTTTTATAATTGAAGATTATTTGCTTGGTTGGGTTGGGAAGGCCCCTTGGAGTAGGAAATGGCAACCCACTCTAGTATTTCTTGCCCGGAAAATCCCATGGACAGAGGAGCCTCGCAGGCTATAGTCTATGGGGTTGCAAAGAGTCAGACATGACTGAGTAACTGAGGACACATACAAAATTGGTTGGTAATAAGTGAATTAGGCAAGCAAAGTTACAGTTATTGATATATTTACTGTTTTATTTACTTCTCTTAATTTCTATTATTCCTTCCTGAGTTCTTTCAACCTCTCTCTTGCTTTTTTTTTTTTTTAATCTCAAAGTTTATTATTGTGCTTTAGCATTCAGTTGTAAAATGAACGTTCTCAAAAGTTTTGATGGTGGTGGTTTAGTCGCTAAGTTGTTTCCAACCCTTGTGATCTCATGGACTGTAACTTGCCAGGCTCCTCTGTTCATGGGATTCTCCAGGCAAGAATACTAGAGTGGGTTGCCATTTCCTTCTCCAGGGGATTTTCCCAACTCAGGAATCAAAGCCAGGTTTCATGCATCGCAGGCAGATACTTTACCAACTGAGCTACGAGGGAAGATTTGGGGCTAGTTTTGGGGCTAACCTGAAAAGTGTGCTTTGGTTCTAAAGATCTATTAAGATTTTTTATGAATTTCAGGCTTGCATTACTTCCATAAACTAGATGTGGTTATAATTACAGCAAGATGAATTGTCTGTTTGCTTGGTTTGCCTGTCTTATTTAGCTTCTAATATAGACCTACCGTGTTAGTACCAAGAGAAGTAGGTACATTTGCAAACACAAAATACTATTCCAGAGAAAAGAAGAATCATATAAAGCATTTAAATTAATGTTGTGTACCCTACAACTTCCTTTTTCTGTATTGCAGAGACAAAGACTAATTGATAAAACTTTTGACACTGGAAAACTTGGTTAGATTAGTAACCAAAGATGTCATCATCTTAGCAACAGAAAATCTTGGAAAAGGTAGGTTACCTGGAAATTGATATTCCAAATGAAATGTTGCTACTTTCAAGCTTGATTAAAGCCTTGCCCCAAGGGAACCTATATTTGGATCTATTGTCAGTTGTACTGTCAATTTTTTTCTTGCTTTGACATTTTCTCTTTTTCTTGTTTCATCTCAGGTTTTCTTTCTTCAGGATCAGACACAGATTGAATGGCTCCACTGATCAGGATTTGAAAAACCAAATCGCAGAACCTACTGCTTGGTGTATGTCTGCCTTGAGCAGTCTCTTCTTTAGCAACAGGACACTTGCATAATATGGGAGCATCTTTTCTTCTTCACTTCTCCCTGATTTTGTAAAATATGATCAATTTTTTTCATAGTTTTTAAAGTTAACTTCATGGGAAATCTCATTGTAAACACAATGCAAAAGCTAAAATGCATCCCTTGAAAGAGGAGTGTAGGTAAGTGTCAGTTCTAAGTTTGGGGGTGATCGAGTTATATTAAAATTATTGCTAATCTCATCAACAATCTGAAAGCTCAACACCTGGATTTTTGAAACCACAGGAAATTTCACTAACCTCTCTGTGTGACTTGGATTTTGAGTGTACATCCATAAAGTTGTAGTTGTGTCTGTGAGCCTCAACTGAGATCAACCATAGCTTTTCCCTCAGCCACACAGAACTCTTTAGGAGGATTTTTAAAGTGGTCATTATTCACTATGACCAAAATTTCAAAAATGGTTGCTAAACCCCATAAAATGCTATGGGGTATGCTATATACCATAGCAACCTAAGAAATAATAGATTGGTTGTGAGAGAACTTTTTACTTATAAAAACAATACAAACAGGATATAAAGTTTTAAAATGTTCCCCTCTTTCCCCCTTGCCCCCTCATACTCAATCCCATTCCCTGGTATGCTCAGTTGTGTCCGACTCTTTTGCAACCCCATGAAATGTAGCCCACCAGGCTCCTCTCTATGCTCATGGGATTTTCCAGGCAAGAATACTGGAGTGAGTTGCCATTTCCTAATCCAGTGTGTCTTCCTGACCCAGGGATCGGACCCATATCTTTTATGTCTCCTGCATTAGCAGGTGGATTCTTTACCACTAGTGCCACCTGGGAAGCCCCATTCCCTGGTGAATAACTGTTAATAATAGTTTTATATACACACACACACACACACACACACACACACACATATATATATATATATATATATATATATATATTGGCTTTGCTGCATGCCTTGCAGGATCTTAGCTCCTTGACGGGGGATTGAACTCAGCCCTTGCAGTGAAAGCGCTGAGTCCTAACCACTGGACCTCCAAGAAACTCCCTCTCATATATTCACAGACACTTTAAAACAATAATTTTATTCATTTGTTTATGGCTGTACTGGGTCTTTGTTGCTGCTTGGGCTTTTTTCTGTTGTGGAGAACAGGGACTACTCTCCAGCTGTGGTGCATGGGCTTCTCATTGCCGTGGCTTCTCTTGTTGCGGAGCTCAGACTCCAGGGCAAGTGGGGTTCAGCAGTTGCACCATGTGGGTTCAGTAGTTGTGGTTCCCGGGCTGTAGAGCACAGGCTCAATTGTTGCAGCTCATGGGCTCAGTTGCTCTGCAGCATGTGGGAATCTCAGTTCCCTGACCAGGGATCGAACCCGTGTCTCCTGCATTGGCAGGCAGACTCTTTATTACTGAGCCACCAGGGAGGCCTCTGACAGACATTTTTTTATTCACAAGCAAGTGTATCTTCTTTTAAATCTCAAGTAACATCATACAATATATTTACTCTTCTGAACTTCCTTTTATTCACTTAGCAATGTATTTTGGCTGTATGTTGCCCTATACATGGGTCTACCCCATTCTCCTAGAAGTTGCACAGGGTGTCAGATAATATGATATTATGGATCTAATGTACACATATCAGTGCATATTTAAAATGTTTTCTTTTAGGCTTTTTCAAATAATAGTTTAGCAAACATATGTGTATTTTGTGAATTTTTATAAATTTTGGTAGAATTAATTGCTTGAAGTAAAAGTGCTAGATAAAAACACATTTACAATTTTTGAATGATATTGTCACATTATTGATACAACCAAAGACGGCCTTTCAATTTACTTTCACTCACTGTTGAGAGGCAGGTATTTTGACAAGGGCTGAGGGGAGTTCTGTGTGTGGCACACTCGCCTGCCATCCTGTCTCTTCAAGCGTGGCTTTTCTACATAGTTCAGTGGCAGCTGCAATGGTACGTGAAGGCCTAATGGAGAAAGAGAACATTCCTGTGGGCTGTGTGCTGGGGCAGCAGCGATGGCTGGCCAGGGGCAGTCCTGGGATGGTGAGGGAATGAGCTGGGAGGTACAGCTGCCATCATTAGGACCAGGTCTGAGCTTTCACCACAAGTTGCTGGCAGGCTTCCTGACAAATGTGGGGGTGGGTCACAGAGTAGGATCAGGAGTCATTCACACAGGCTATCATGAGAGTGGAGATGGAGGAGAAGAAGAATCATATCAAACACACACACATGCCGTAACACAACTTCTCTTTTTGTTCAGATTCTTTCTTAAGTAATTTTTATTGGAGTATAGTTGCTTTATCTGTTCAGCCAGTTGTGTACTTAACCTTTTTGTTTTTTTGCATCTTGGGCCGGGCTTTTAAGTTAGGGCTGGTCTCAGTCACTCCTGACTGGTCTTCAGCAGGCGGGGGTCCTCCAGAAATCGTCTCCATTTACTATTCAGCTTCTCTGTGTTCAAATAGCCCAGAACACTTATGTGACATGTCCCAGTCACTGGATTTGAAGACACATCCTCATCCTTGAAACTCCTACTCCTTAGTCAGTATTTTCATCTGGCCTGGTATCTTGTAAGTCCCATTTTTATCCTTAAATAGAAACTTGGAAGTGCCTCTTAATTTACACCCTAGATTTCAGCCTTTTAAGTTGAGGGTTCCTTTAATGTTCTTAAGGATATAGTTACATGAGGAAGTTTAGTTTGTATTCTGCATTAACATGCTAGGTACTATGTAGGGGCTGTGGATACAAAGACCAATGAAACACAGCTCATGCCTTCCAAAAGCTCATAAAATAGTGAAGAGAGCGCAAACTGAAGTACAGGCTACTCTTTGTTAAGTAAGATGGAGGTATTTAATAAACGTTCTATGAAGTCCCACTTCTGGAAATGTATCCTACAGATATATCTGTATGTATATGAAAGCACATAGACGAGTTGTTCACTGAAGCATTGTTTGTGATGGTAAGAGTTAAGGAACATTTTGAGTGTCTGTTGACAAGGACGCTTTACGGGGTTTTAATAAATGCTCACTATCTATTAATAGGAAATGATCTCCAGGGTGTATTTCTCTATGGAAGAAGCAAGCTGAAGAATATGTATAGCATGTGTTGCCTTTTGTATATGAAGTATAGGAAAATTAGATAGGAAAATATAGGAGAATTAATAATGTCTGCTTGAATATGCATAAAAATATTTAAAGACCCCCCCAAAGAAACAAATGCACATGCTTACCTCTAGGGGGCATCAGGAATTAGTAGGGTGGATGGGAAAAAGTGGTGAAGCACAGCTTCTCAATGCAGGCCTTTTTATGTCATTTTAACTTTTGTACAATGGGAATGTATTGTCTATTCAAAATTATATTAAGTGTATTTGTATTATAAAATTCCCCCTCTCAAAGCTCTGCATTCTCTGGAGGTACATGGGAGTACTTAGCTACATTGATTTGGGCTTAAGATTATTACATGGGACCGGACAAGGAGACCCTGAACAATAGAAAGTAGCCTTTTTAGAGACCATTGACTTTTTCTTACCATATTGTTAGACCCACTATCTCAAGGAAATTATATTCAGCAGAGCTAGGAGGAAGAACTTCTCTACAAAGTTCTCAGCAATGAAATTTCTTATAAACATGGAACATATGTAAGACATGGAGTAGATTTCATTCTTTGAACTTCCTACAGGCCAGGCTGTTCAGAGTGGCCATCTCAGGTTTCCCGTGATGACTTTGTAGGAAAGATATAATTTGCCCATTCCTTGAGTTGACCTGCTGAAGTCATGAAATTGAGCCCTGTGAACATTTTCTTCTTGAATTTTTAAATACAGGTCTTATGCTGAGTTACAAAGAAGAGAGATTACTTGCCTTGCCACAGAAATGCTACGTTTCTTTGACAAGCATGTGCTCCCTAAATTTCCCAGAATACCACATTAAGATGATTTGGGGAAAAGCAGCGGGATAGAATTAGATCTTGAGAATTCTTTGGTCATTTCTGTGAACTGAGATTATGAGGTTATCAAAAAATGAGGTAGAGAATAAATAGCTTGCAAGGAAAAACGTGTTGACGGTAATTTCATGATTATAAAAGACGGTGGTAGGAGATGGTTGAAGAATGATACAATCATCACACAAACCATCCAGGGACAGAAAAGACTGCTGGTGGAGGAAGGAGATTTTACTTCCTTGTACGTGTCTGCCCTGAATTTCCTCACTACGATGTCAATGACGGCTACTATGACAGCTGCCACTCTTCCTGCCCTTTTTGGCTCATTTCAGCCGTTTTTGTCTGTAAGATGACACCCAAGTGATAAGCCCTGAGCACCCAGGGAGCTAGTGGCAAGTGGCTGGAAACATGGGGGTGGGTGAGCGTGAGAGCAGGTGACTCAGCACCTTCAATTCACCAGTTTATTTCAATGCCCCTCTGCCCACCCCGTATCATTTAGTCTCTCAATTGGTCTCAAATCAGTCCCGTGTTAAAATCCTGATGACTTGGGAACAAGGCTTCCAGAGATGACAAAGTGGCCTTATAACTTATTCAGCCTAAACCTAGTATCAGGTTCTTTTCTAAGTACTAGTTAGTCACTCTCTTTATGTGATTACCACGCAAACATGAGCATGTTAAGTGAGCTATTGCCAGCGATCAGGGCCACTTGTTAACATAGCATCAGTAAGAGCAACTCAGGTGAGAAACAACTCTGATGATAGGTATTTAGCCCAAATGTACATCAGTTGCAACTCCTTAAATGTATTCTTTTACCAGCTAATTGAAATACTTTATCAGTGAAAGTCTTGACACAACAGTTACACAAACACACATCTAAGAACATGGGGAAATTAAATAAGACTTACAATATACACTTTAACAAAATGATGGCTTAATTTATACTCCCTTTGTAATTTTAACTAAATATTGTGGCGAGTATTTCTTACTTTAACTCCTAAGTATATGGGCATTTATTTCACACAATATAAAAATACTTCAGGAGGCTGTGATTAATGCCATGGTATTCAGGCACAGTTTATAGAGACTTTCAGTCAAAGACAAAAGGTCCAAGTGGATGATAAAACACATGAAATAGACATGTATATATACAACCAAGGACTTAATTCAGATGTCTCGTGTCAGCTGAGCTCCAGTTATTGGCTTATCAGGAATGTCTCCAAACAAGCATGTTCTGTACCTGGCTCAAGGCTGCCTTGGGGACCAGCCCCTGGGTAGGGTGGCTAGATAAATACAGGGTGCCCAGTTACATTTAATTTC
Source organism: Bison bison bison (assembly GCF_000754665.1). Taxonomy (NCBI): domain Eukaryota; kingdom Metazoa; phylum Chordata; class Mammalia; order Artiodactyla; family Bovidae; genus Bison; species Bison bison. Next base: position 2,373,901 of record NW_011494613.1, on the reverse strand, counting down.
ATGTAAACACTGAATAATTTTTAGTATAAATATGCCCCAAACATTACATGCAACATGCTTAGGCAGACATATGCTGTAGCTCTTATGTGCTTACTCTTCAGGCAAGATGCCTCACACGTTTGAAACCCCGAAATCCAGACTTTCCCTCTAGCACCATAGTCTGCTTTTTTTATTGTGTATTGCCTTACCCTCTATTGCCTAAGCTTGCCTCTTCCTAAGGACTTCCCTGATGGCTCAGAAGCTAAAGAATCTGCCTCCAATACAGGAAACCTGGGTTCAATCCCTGGGTCGGGAAGATCCCCTGGCGAAGGGAATGTCAACCTGCTTCAGTATTCTTGCCTGGAGAATTCCGTGGATAGGGGAGCCTGGCAGGCTACAGTCTGTGGGGTCACAAAGAGTCAGACGTGACTGTATTAGCCTCTTCCCAAAAGAACATTTTGTTCATACTGCTTGTTTTCAAAGAACTTTTTAAATGTTAGTGATTGGATAGAGACAAATGTTGCTTTCCCATCAGTTGTAATACAGAGAAAACTCTCTAAAACCTACTTTCTCTCTCTCTGCCAATTTTGAGTTTTCAAAGGCATCTCCTTAAGGTTTAGCGCTAGATTTAAAAGGGTGGACAGATATGAAATAAGATAGGAGGGTTTTTTTTTTTTTTTTTTCTGACAAAGCTTATATGCCTGGGTTGGTTTCTAGGGATTGTGGTAAAGGCAGTTTCTCAAAGGTTTAATTTAAAATTTTTAGGTCAAGCCAAAGGCCACCACTGGTAACATAAACAACATGTTATGGTGAACGGCATGTTGTGGTAAGGAAATGAACAGCTGCTGCTGCTGCTGCTAAGTCGCTTCAGTCATGTCCGACTCTGTGCAACCCTATTAGATGGCAGCCCATCAGGCCTCACCGGCCCTGGGATTCTCCAGGCAAGAACACTGGAGTGGGTTGCCATTTCCTTTTCCAATGCATGAAAGTGAAAAGTGAAAGTGAAGTCGCTCAGTCATGTCTGACTCTTAGCGACCCCATGGACTGCAGCTTACCAGGCTCCTCCATCCATGGGATTTTCCAGGCAAGAGTACTGGAGTGGGGTGCCATTGCCTTCTCCGAAATGAACAGCAGTATGGTAGAATAAAGAACAACAAATGTAGAGCTGTCAGATTTGAGGTTGAGGGCTTGCTCTGTAATTGAAGCAGCTGTGTACTTTAAGCAAGTCCTTCGGCCTCCATGAACCTCAGTTTCTTCCTGAGTAACAAAGAGGGCTTAGTGGGGCAAGTATGGAGAGGGATACTTGTGTAGAAATGATGTGTAAACTTCAAGTTCAATCTAGACGTTTGCAGTGATGATGATGATGAAGATGATGGCCAAGACATAAAGAGATGTTACAGGAGGTCGTTTGTTAAAGAGATATTTCATTTTTTTAGACTTAAAAATATTTATTTATGTTTTTATTTTTGGCTGCTGGTCTTTGTTGCTTTTGGGGGGGGTTTTCTCTAGTTGTGGCAAGTGAGGAGCTGCTCTTTGTTGTGGTGCTCAGGCTTCTCATTGTGGTGGCTTCTCTGTTGTAAAGCACAGACTCTAGGCACTCAGGCTTCAGTAGCTATAGCCACGGGTTCAGTAGTTGTGGCTCTCGGGCCCTAGGGCACAGGCTCAGTAGTTGTCGCGCACTGGCTTAGTTGGTCTGCGGCACGTGAAATCTTCCCGGACTAGGGATGGAACCTGCATCCCTTGCATTGGCAGGCAGATTCTTATCCACTGCACCACCAGGAAAGTCCTAAAGAGATTTTAATTCAGACCCTAAAAATTTTAATACCTACTTGGTTCACAAGATTATTATACACAAGAATATTGTTCGTATATGAGTTAAGAAAGAAACAAACCCAATTCCATATGCCTTTAAAAGAAAGCTTACTAAAAGCTTTTGTGTATAAGAATAAAATTTTTAAAAATTGAAGTGTAGTTGCTTTACAATATTATATTAGGTTCAGATGTATAGCATAGTGATTCAGTCTTAAAACAGATTATACTCCATTAAAATTTAAAAGCTACAATTTTCTGTGCTATACAGTATATCCTTATTGCTCATCTGTTTTGTACATGGTAGTTTGTATAGTTTGTATCTCTTAATCCCATACCTCTATTTTGTCCCTCCCGGCTTCCTCTCCTCTGTGGTAACTGTTAGTTTTCTATATCTGTGAGTCTGATTCTGTTCTGCATTTATTATACATTCATTTGTAGTATTTTTTAGATTTCACATGTAAATGATATCATACAGTATTTGTCTTTAACTAACTCATTTCACTAAGGTCCATCCATGTTGTTGCAAATGGCAGAATTTCATTCTTTTTTATGGCTGAGTAATATTCTATGACAGACATACACACCACATCTTCTTTATCCATTCATTTGTTGAGGGGCATTTGGGTTGCTTCCATGTCTTGGTTATTGCACATAGTGCTGCTATGAATATTGGGGCGCATGTATTTTTTTCAAACTAGAGTTTTCATTTTTTCCAGATAGATACCCAGAAGTGGATTTGCTGGATCATATGGAAAATCCCATAGACGGAGGAGCCTGGTAGGCTGCAGTCCATGGGGTCACTAAGAGTCAGACATGACTGAGCGACTTCACTTTCACTTTTCACTTTCCTGCATTGGAGAAGGAAATGGCAACCCACTCCAGTGTTCTTGCCTGGAGAATCCCAGGGACGGGGGAGCCTGGTGGGCTGCCATCTATGGGGTCGTACAGAGTCGGACACGACTGAAGCGACTTGGCAGCAGCAGCAGCGTGGTAGTTCTGTTTTTACTCTTTTGAGGAACCTTTGTACTGTTTTCTGTAGTAGTTGTACTAATTTACATCTCCACCAACAATGTTAGGAGGGTTCCCTTTTCTCCTCATCCTCTCTAACATTTGTTATTTGTAGATTTTTTTGATGACAGCTATTCTCACAGGTGTGAGATTATATCTTATTTTTGTTTTGATTTGCATTTCTGTAATAATTAGCAATGCTGAGCATCTTTTCATGTGCCTGTTGGCCATCTGTATGTCTTTGGGAAAATGTCTATTCAGGTCTCCTGCCCATTTAAAAATTTTTTTAAAATATTGAGCTGTATGCTGCTACTGCTAAGTCACTTCAGTCGTGTTCGACTCTGTGTGACCCCATAGACGGCAGCCCACCAGGCTCACCCGTCCCTGGGATTCTCCAGGCAAGAACAGTGAAGTGGGTTGCCATTTCCTTCTCCAATGCATGAAAGTGAAAAGTGAAAGTGAAGTCACTCAGTCGTGTCCGACCCTCATCGACCCCATGGACTACAGCCCACCAGGCTCCTCCATCCATGGGATTTTCCAGGCAAGAGTCCTGGAGTGGGGTGCCATTGCCTTCTGTTTGTATATTTTGGTTGTCAACCTCTTGTCAGTCATATCATTTGCAAATGTTTTCTCTCATTCTGTAGGTTGTCTTTTTGTTCTGTTGATGGTTCCCTTTTTGCTGTGCAAAAGCTTTTAGGTTTAATTAGATCCCATTTGTTTATTTTTACTTTTGTTCTCTTTGACTGAGGAGATATAGCCAAAAAATATTGCTATGACTTATGTCAAAGAGTGTTCTACCTATGTTCTCATCTAGGAGTTTTATGGTTTCAGGTCTCATATTTAGGTCTATATATCCACTTTTCATTTATTTTTGTATATAGTGAAAATATGATTTTTACAGTATAATTTACTTAGGATTACATTGAAGAAATGGAAAATAGAGTGATATTCTGAGAAGCATTTTGTTTAAATCCTTTTATTTTGGGTCAATAGTCACTCAACAACCAATCTATTTATTTTGTACAAGCCTCAGATACATTATTATTGTTGTTACTATTTAACATTATAGCTTGGAGTTTTTGATGCACAGAGAAAGCTTTCATGAGGTATTGAGTCTATCCATTTGCTCAGTGATAAAGCAGAGGATGCAAAAGAGGAAAATTGTACCAGAGGTCCTCTGATTCTTTTTTTAGCATTTCCATCCTATGCTCAAGGAAGGTGAAGGTTTTGGGAGGACTGAGCCCTCAGAGCTCTGAGTACCAACTCTGATTGGAGGATATTTATCCTTGTTTAATTTTGCTTCATTTATTACTCTATAACCAATACCAGTCCATCTTAGAGGAGATCAGTCCTGGGTGTTCATTGGAAGGACTGATGCTGAGGCTGAAACTCCAATACTTTGGCCACCTCATGTGAAGAGCTGACTCATTGGAAAAGACCCTGATGCTGGGAGGGATTGGGGGCAGGAGGAGAAGGTGACAACAGAGGATGAGATGGCTGGATGGCATCATCGACTCGCTGCACATGAGTTTGGGTAAACTCAGGGAGTTGCTGATGGACAGGGAGGCCTGGCGAGCTGTGATTCATAGGGTCACAAAGAGTCAGACACAACTGAGAGACTGAACTGAACTGACTGAAAAACATGAAATTGCAAACTAAAAGTTACTTTTTGCCACCAAATGAGCAAAAGTTAGAAAGCATGTTAACATGCAGTTGTGAAACGGTAGAAAATTGCTTACTCTCTTACGCAACTGAAGAAGTGAGTAATATTATAATAATAAAATACTCCAAACATATAATAATTTTGAGGAGAGGTGAACAAATTTGGAAAACTCAGCAGTGGCCACAGAACTGGAAAAGGTCAATTTTCATTCCAAGCCCAAAGAAAGGCAATGCCAAAGAATTCTCAAACTACTGCACAATTGCACTCATCTCACACGCAGTATTCTTGCCTGCAGAATCCCACGGACAGAGGAGCATGGTGATGGACAGGGAGGCCTGGCATGCCGTGATTTATGGGGTTGCAAAGAGTCGGACATGACTGAGCGACTGAACTGAACCAAACCAATATATATGTGTTATAGGAAACTAGAGAATATGGATAAGCAAAAAGAAGACAAGTTTCCCTAACTCTGCCCTCCAGTGTACAGTAGGTGTGGTTGTACCTGTAAGATGCTGCTGTATTCAACAGAACCAAAAAGCACAACGGTGGCGTCTTCCACAAGCATTGTAACCAAGCACATGCGAGATACAACCCAAGACATGTGCATGCATGTGTGTGTGTTTGTGCGTGTGTGTGTATGTGTAATAGGATGGCAAGCTCTAGAGAAGGCTCCATTTCGGTCATCTTACCTACCTTGCTTTTCTCTAAAACCAGTCCTAAAACTTGTTATTAATACTAAAGTGATAAAATGATGGCTACTTCCTGGCATTTGACTAACGTACTCCTGGACTAAAAGCCTTCCTCTGGTTCTCTCTGATTTCTTTGATTGGGCTTAGGCAACTCTGTCTCCCCCTCCAGAATTTCTGGGCTAATCGTTCTATTTATCTTGTAGGGTTGTTGGAGGATTAAATGAGGTAATACTTTGAAAGGGTTTAGAATAGCACTGGGCAGGCTCATGATGAGCCCTCTTCAGTATCAACTCTAGAGTGGCTGCTGTCTAAATTCACCTCCCCAAGAGGCCCATTTTCTGCTCAGTGTGCTATGAGAGACTTAGGCTTAAATTGTGACTCACCATTTACTAGCTACATGTCCTTGGATAAATTAACTTCTTGGTGATGTGAATTAGCCCCACAAATATAGAGCACATTGTGTGCCAGATTTTGCCAGGCACTGCAGACCCATGGAGAACAGCTTGAACATAAAAAGGTTATTAACCTGAGCTTGGGTAAATGGTTATAAGCTGAGATCTAAAGGTTTGAAACAGTCTAACCAGAAAGCTAGGAGATGGTGTTTCAAGTCCCACAAATAGCCAGAGAGAGGAGGGTACCTACAGGAGAGCAGGAAGTATCACTGGGCCGTGGTGTGCAAAAGGGGTGTGTTGAAAACTAACTTGAAGAGGATCTTGCAAGCCGCATTAAGAAGTTTAGACTTTATTTTAGGGAAAGTAGCAATCTTTCCCTATTGGAGAAGGAAATGGCACCCCACTCCAGTGTTCTTGCTTGGAGAATCCCAGGGATGGGGGAGCCTGGTGGGCTGCCACCTATGGGGTTGCACAGAGTCGGACACGACTAAAGCGACTTAGCAGTAGCAGCAGCAACCTATAGAAAAAGTCTTAAAGGAAAGACTGACATAATTAGACTTGCACATCAGAAACATCCCTTGGACTGTATTTCAAAGGATAGATTAGAGACAGTGGTGGGGCCGTGGGGGAATGGGCATACAAGTGAGTGACGGTAGGTTATCAATTGAATGTAGTGCCACAGTGGGCAAGGAGAGTGCCTCATGGGTGAGGGAGAGAGGAAAGACTGGTTAAAGCTCAGAAAATTCTTTGGCCGTCCAGCGGTTAGGACTCCATGCTTTCAGTGCAGCGGGCCTGGGTTCCATTCCTGGTTGGGGAACGAGGATCCCACAAGCTGAGCAGTACTGACCAAAAAAAAAAAAAGTCATAAAAGCTCAAAAGTTTCTGGATTTGGTGGTGGTCCCATTTACCAACACAGACATGAAACTAGGGTAGTTTTGGGGGGAAGATGAGTTCAGTTTGGAACATACTGAATTTGAGGTTGGAAGAAGCTGGGAGCGCCCACTGAATAGCTAGACATGTGACCCTAAAGCTGAATCAGCACGCAGTAGGTGTTTAAAGCCTTAGTTCCCTTTATCTAGCGCCTGTTTCCTCACTGCTCACCCTCAAACCATTTTTCTGCTATCACCTCCTCTCTATCTCTTTTTTTATTTTTAAGGCATTTTGGTATATTTCTTTCCAATATTTTTGTGCTTTTGGAAAAATATAGTTGAAAACATACTGTATATATTCTTTTCACTTGCTATTTTAATGTTACTATTTTAACTATGATTTTTAATAACTGCTAGATAGTTCCTCTTTACAGATATACCAAACTTCACTTGGGCCATTTTTCCATTGTTAGGCATCTAGGTGCTCCTGTGTTTACAAACAAATCCTTGTTCCTGTTGCTGATTATTTCCCTACACCAGGCTTCTAGAAGTGAGACTACAACGTTAAACATTTTCAGAGGAATAAGAAAGCTAGTTTCATATTAAGGATTGAAAGTGATACGGCTGTTTTTTCACCAGCACAGTACTAACTTTTCAAGTCCCACTGATGTTATCACCAAAGTGGGGGGCTTTGTGACTCATTCATCTTTTATATTTTGTAAGTAGCATCCTCTTCCTTATATTTAAAATACTAACCATCTATTTGTTTGTAATGTCTCACACTGTTCGGTTGTTTGCTGTTGTTCAGTTGCTACGTCACGTCTGACTCTTTGCAACCTCATGGATTGTGGCATGCCAGTCTTCCTGGTTCTTCACTATCTCCCAGAGTTTTCTCCAATTCATGTCCATTGATTCAGTGACGCTATCTAATCATCTCATCTTCTGCCACCCTCTTCTCCTTCTGCCTTCAAACTTTCCTAGCATCAGGGTCTTTTCCATTGAGTCGGCTCTTCTCAACAGGTAGTCAAAGTATTGAGCTTCAGCTTCAGTATCAGTCCTTCCAATGAATATTCAAGGTTGATTTCCTTTAGGATTGATTGATTTAATCTCTTTGCTGTCCAAGGGACTCTCAAGAGTCTTCTCTAGAATCATAGTTTGAAAGCATCAATTCTTTGGCACTCAGCCTTCTTTATGGTCCAGCTCACATCTGTACGTGACTACTGGAAAAACCATAGCTTTGACTAGATGGACCTTTGTTGGCAAAATGATGTTTCTGCTTTTGAATACACTGTCTAGGTTTGTCATCGTTTTCCTTCTAAGGAACAAGCATCTTTTAATTTCATGACTGCAGTCATGATCCACAGTGATTTTGGAGCCCAGGAAAAGAAAACCTGTCACTGCTTCCACTTTTTCCCTTTCTATTTGCCATGAAGTGATGGGACCAGAGGCCATGATCTTAGTTTTTTTTTTAGTGTTGCGTTTCAAACCAGCTTTCTCACTCTTCTCTTTCACTCTTATCAAGAGGCTCTTTAGTTCCACTTCACTTTCTGCCATTAGAGTGGTATCACTTCCATATCTGAAGTTGTTGATATTTCTCTCAGCAATCTTGATTCCAGCTTGTGATTGACCCAGTCTGGCATTGTGCATGATGTACTCTGCAAGTGAGTTAAATAAACAGGGAGACAATACACAGCCTTGATGTACTCCTTTCCCAATTTGGAACCAGTCCAAATTGTTCCATGGCTGGTTCTAACTGTTGCTTCTTGACCCACATACAGGTTTCTCAGCAGACAGACTAAGGTGGTCCGGTATTCCCATCTCTTTAGGAATTTTCCACAGTTTGTTGTGACCCACACAGTCAAAGGCTTTCACATAGTCACCATTCAGAGAACTATATAGATTTGATCCCTATATTCTAAAAGTTTATGGTCTAAGAGAGAAATACCAATGCAGGCATGCATGCTTAAGATTTACCAAAACTGTTAAAACTACAACATGCATGGACTCCAATGAGTTTAGGGCAATCGCATTTAAAGGATCAGGACCGAATTAACATTTATTACATAAACTGAAGGGAGAAGAGATCAGTGGGGACCAGCTGGGACACCCAGTGTTCACCTGGACCAAACGTGTAGCCTGCTCATGCCTTCTAAAAGTCTCTATTATAACCTACTTCCTCCTCTCTTCCAGTTCATAATACCAAGTGGCTGCCCTCAGAAATGCACTGTAATCCCCTTCTTGGTCCTTTAACTTCTTCCCCCGTTTCCCTCTTGACCCACCTTTCCCATGTCACTTTCCCATCTCCCAGCCTCAGGTCTCAGACTAATCCTGCCCTTTATCATCAGGGGTGATGAGTGGCACTACCGGATCTCCTGTCTCCCTGGAGTTGTGTTTGGAAAGCACAGGCCCTGACTGTGGCTATCCGCCCTCCCAGACACCATCTGCTGCCTGTCTGTCATCATCACCGCAGGTACTGTGTTCATGGGACCAGACCTTCACTTACCACCCTCCACTGCAGGTATCCTATGATGGTCCGCCTCCTTGACATGAGAGAGCCCATTCTTGGTTCTAGGAACAAATCCTTGCTGGTCTGCCTCATTCCTGCCAGAGAGAAAGATAACACTGATAGTAACAAAAAACATTTAGTGAGTGTTTGAAGCGATGGTGCTCAGACATTCAGTCCTGTCCGACTCTTTTGATCCCATGGATAGAGAAGCCTGCCATGAACTGAAGCCTGCCAGGTTTCTCTGTCCATGGGATTCTGCTGGCAGGAATACTAGAGTAGGTTGCCATTTCCTCCTCCAGGGGATCTCCCAAACCCAGGGCACTTCCTGCATTGGCAGGTGGATCTTTACCTCTAGAGCCCCTGGGAAGCTCCAGTGAATGCTTGCTACTGCTAAGTCACTTCAGTCGTGTCCGACTCTGTGCAACCCCATAGAC
>NW_011494613.1:2351292-2364392 GCF_000754665.1 Bison bison bison | reverse complement strand
CAGCAAGAGTACTGGAGTGGGGTGCCATTGCCTTCTTCGAGTGAGTGCTTACTATTATTCATTTAATGGTTTTGGCCCTTCCATTCTTGGCCATGACAGGAGACAGGCTATAACTTACTCCTGAAGGGATCTGATGACACATGTGGATGAACATATTAGCATATTATCACAGGCATGAAAGCTAATACTCCATCTACCCAGAACAGGCCCAGGGAGAGGGAAAAGCAAGACCCCTCCCTGTCTCACTGTCTGTGCCAAGTCCAGAGATGGTGCTTGCCTACTGCTTCCAGTGACCCGTCACAGATAAGGCGGTCATCAGAAGCCGAGGTGTTGCTAATAAGACTATTCACTGAAAGAAAGGCACTGGCTTCATTTTTGGGCAGATTCTCTTCCCGTGGAACAGTGAACCCTTTTACCTAGTCTTCCTGCTCTTCCTGAGTCTAATCTATATCTGTTTTTACTGTGTTTCAGCTACGAGTATAGTAGAAGTAAATTAGAAAGAACTTTTTTCTCCTCTATATTGGCTTCATGTTAATATGAACCTATGGTCTGAAAAGGAGTTTTCTGATTATCTGGGTATGCAGTCATCCTTACCACTGACTAATAAGAGGTAATTATCATCAAATACTCCTCCACTGAGGGGGAGCTATAAGTTGTGGCAGGTGTTTGGTGAATAATACTAATGCAATTTATTTTACAGTTTACTATCTCAGAATGATCAGCTAGTAAAACACAAATTATGGATTGGTACTTAACATTTTTTTGTTTGTCCATCCATATTAGATTTAAACTTTTTTAAACTTTGTTTTTTTAGTTATATTCCTGTGCATGAATTACATAATCATGAATACACTGTGCTATGCTAACTACCACACAGGTACTCTCTCAGTGCTTGAAGTAACCTCACGAGCCTGTGTGTGTGTGTGTGTGTGTGCCTAGTCACTCAGTCATGTCCGACTCTTTGCAACCCCATGGACTGTAGCCCACCAGACTCCTCTGTTCATGGGATTCTCCAGGCAAGAACACTGGAGTGGGTTGCCATTCCCTTCTCCAGAGGATCTTCCCAACAAAGGGATTGAACCCAATTCTCCAGCATTGCAGGCTGATTCTTTACTGTCTGAGCCACCAGGGAAGCCCCATAAGACTGATACTGATATTATTCCCATTTTACTGGTGAGGAAACTGAGGCTCAGAAATTGAGCTCCAGAATAGTCTGCTGTCTAACACTGTACTATCATGGCATGGTTCATTTTAATATATTTCTTTATTTCACAGGTTCAAGTTTTTCATGACTTAAAACTTATCTCCTGAACATGCCAACTATATTTAGGAAAAGTCTCACTAGGCACACCTCATATATAAAGTAGATGTTTTTTATAATTTCATCATTGCAAAGAACTTTCCTAAAATTCTTCTGTCCTACATTATTACCATTTATCTCATAAATATATTATTAGATTCATCAATGGGAAAGTTTCGCTTTCATGTTAAAATAATGACAAACTGTAGACTATTTAGAAGGGTAAACAATTATGGCTGGTATGAGCCCTAAATTCTTTGGAATTGGTCAGGAATTAGCATGCTCACATAAACATTCGTTGGACTGTGCTAAATCTTGGATTCTGTCTTTAAATTTGCTGCAAAACGAAAACCTTTCATTTTGTGTCCTAATGTTTCCATTTCTGGTCAGGTATAGGGCAAAATTAGGAAGTAGAGAGATTTAGAAATGCCTTTTCCACCCTCCTCCCCTGCCCACAACTAAGTCCTATTTAGTTCAATGTTCTGAGGAGCTGAGATGGGATTAAGACCCTACTACAGTGTCTTCTCCTGGAAGAGGACATGGCAACCCACTCCAGTATTCTTTCCTGGAGAATCCCATGGACAGAGGAGCCTGGCAGGCTATAGCCCATAGCGTTGCAGAGTCAGACAGGACTGAAGCGACATAGCACAGTGTCTTCTAATGAGAGCTCTTTCCATTCTGCATTTATCAGTTGTTAATTATTCATACTGCATGATTGAGGATTTTGGAGTCAGAGATTCACCTGCAATATTTGGAATACCAGTGGAGGTCTACATGAACACAGAATTTATACAGCAGCTGGTACTAGTCAAAGCTAATGATGGAATTTCAGTTTAATAAAAAGACCCCCAACCGAGCACACCATCTTGAAAAAAGTATACTTATCAAACAGCTTTCAATCAGTTCAAGAGAGACACCTTAATTGGGACGAGGAAGATTTGAGAGTAGTTTGTCATTGTGCCAAGTCCGGATCAATAACTTCATGTCTGTGCTTTGGAAGACGTAGCTTTTGCTTTGTTAAGTAACCATATCTACATCCACTTTACTTGGATAAGGAGATCTTTGTTTCATTTCACAGTATTAAATGATACCTTCTTTTAATTCTCTCTGTATCTTCATAATGAACATGAGTAAAATTTAGACTTGTGATTTTAAGGGTCAATGTTTTTATTTGAAAACAAATTTTATATTTTTGTAAAAGGAAAGCAGTGCCTGTGAGATGTGAAAATTTTTCATTTTTGAAAATTTCATGGAAATAAATTATATGAGTAAAATTAAATTATGGTGGTTTACCTAACAAGGAGAAACCAGCACAAGATTGTAAACCAATTATCCTCCGATTAAAAATAAATTTAAAAAAAGGAGGTATTTGTTCCAACTAGTGGCTTTCAAGCTATTTGTAATGACCGGTCTTAATGGTACCTTAAGGGACACCGGGGATCAGCAGGGCAAGTAGAGAGGGCAGAGAAGGGGGTGGAACAGGAGCCCAGGGTGGAGGTGGAAGCAGTTTGAAGGGCAGGGCTCAGGAGCTCCCTTTCTCGAAGCAACCAGGACAGAACGTTTCTTTCTTTTTTCCTTCCTTCCTCTCTTCTTCCCTCCTTCTCTGTCTTTCCTTTTCTCTCCCTTCCCTTAACACATAGAAATATTGAGTTTATGCAAACAATTTCTTTTCATAAAATAGGGTTCCACTTCTAAAATATAGCTTGCAAATCACTGAACTAGATAATTCTAAGTCTTCTTCCCTCTATGAATTCTTTCCTTCTAGGAATGCTTTGATTACTATTAGGATTTTAAGATCCAGAAACAAAATAGCAAGAGAAGGTGGAACATTTTTTTGGACATACAAGTATCTATCTTGCACTAATTGTAGTTCTGCTAAGATACAACAAAAGTTGGCAGAAATGGTATCTTTCTGACCCCCTACAGAGATATGGGACTACTATGAATAGGTCTAGGTTTTTTTGTTTGTTTTGTTTTTTGTTTTGCAAAGCAACTGTGCACAAAAGAACCAAGCTCACTTAGGCACTTAATCTACTAGATGATGTTTGGGGAGAATGATGGAATTATGGTCCAATTTAAAAAATCAGTTTCATGCATTTAGAGGATCATAAACTATAAAAGTCAAGGGGATACTTTAAGATCACTTTTCTCATATATTCACTCACCAATTAAATCTGAATTTTTAACCAAATGTGTCAGCTACTATGCTGGGTGTTGGGGTACTAATATAATGTCCCTATCTATGTAGAGATTATATCTTAGTGGAGAAGACCATTGATTAAATAAATAAACCTGTAAGAATATAACTACAAGTTATTATAATCTATTAAGTAAAAGAACAGGCTTCTCTGAGGTCATATGTCAGTGAACACATGAGACACTAGGCTGGAGGGAGAGACAGTGACTGGCCTCAAGTCACTGAGGAGCGGGCATTAGTCTGTCACATATTCTCTGTCTTACCAGTTTGGTTGTAGAAGCCTAGGCAAATAATCAGGGCCAAGTGATGGAAACCAGAAATCTATGAGTTTCTTTACTGGCATCTTCACTCCTTTGAAATGTTGGGCAACCTTGAGAGACATCAGATACCTGCATTAAGAATGAGAGCTTCCAGTTTTTGAAAATTGCTTTTAAACAATTTTTTAAAATAATTGTTTTAGGGCATCTCTGCTTGCAATATGGTTGACTAGAGGCTGAAAATGGTTTGCAGGAGTAACAAAGTCCACAATTAAAGAAAAACAGTTGTATTAAAATTTCTAGGCCACAACCAGGTTCCCAGCTTCGCTGAGTCTGCTGCTGCTGCTAAGTCGCTCCAGTCGTGTCCAACTGTGTGTGACCCCATAGACGGCAGCCCACCAAGCTCCCCCGTCCCTGGGATTCTCCAGGCAAGAACACTGGAGTGGGTTGCCATTTCCTTCTCCAATGCATGAAAGTGAAAAGTGAAAGTGAAGTCTCTCAGTCGTGTCCGACTCCTAGCAACCCCATGGACTGCAGCCCACCAGGCTCCTCTGTCCATGGGATTTTCCAGGCAAGAGTGCTGGAGTGGGGTGCCATTGCCTTCTCCATCGCTGAGTCTACTTTGCTGCAAAACAAGTGGTTTTGTTTCTATGGAAGATCCAGTCCAGATGTCTATCAATTTCTGCTACAAATTTTTGCCTTGGCTTATCAGTTAGAAGAAAATGCAAGTGAAACCATCATTATTAAAATTATGAACAGACTTCCCTGGTGGTCCAGTGGTTAAGAATCTGCCTTGCAACACAGGGCGGGTGGGTGAGGGTTTGATCCCTGGTTGGGGAACTAAGATCCCACATGCCACAGAGCAACTAAGCCCATGTGCCACAACTACTAAACCTGCACACCACAACTCGGGAGATCCTGCTTGATACAACTGAGACCTGACACAGCCAAAAAGAAAAAAAAAAGAGCCCTTAAATAAAAATGAGCCGTTAATAAACAATGATTAGCTAACAGCAACTGTAATGAGCTTTGGAGACTGAGCTAGGTGAGAACTTTTCTGATTGACTTCCCTCAATCTAAAAGCCTAAATCATAGTCAGTGCCATTAGTTTGGAATGTTTCATTTGTTCTTATACCATCAAATTTGTATTTTTATTATAATTAGAAATTATATGTACATATACATTTGATCCCTGGGTTGGGAAGATCCCCTGGAGCAGCCCATTCCAGTATTCTTGCCTGGAGAATCCCATGGACAAAAGTGAAATGTTAGTTGCTCAGTCGTGTCTGACTCTTTGCAACCCAGGCAAGAATACTGGAGTGGGTTGCCATGCCTTTTTCCAGGGGATCTTCCCAACCCAGGAGTCAAACCCAGGTTCTCCCACTTTGCAGGCAGAATCTTTACCATTTGAGCTAGCGGGGAAGCTCTCCATGGGCAAAGGAGCCTGGCAAAAGAGTTGGACATGACTGAAGTGATTTAGCATGCATGCATACATTATATGTAAATTTCATATTAATGAATGAATGGGATTACAGCACAAATGTTGGGATTTTGTGCAGACTATTTTTTCTTTTTCCTTTTCATACCTCCTTCCTTCTCATCTCTTTTCCTGCTACCCTTACCTGTGACACAACCCTTGCTATCAAACTAGCTTACATCTTTGCATATTTTTAATCTACAATCATGTAATGCTGTGTAAGTATATATAGGGACACAGTAATATGAATATATATATACATCCCCATGAATGGGCTTCTGGGGGCCTTTTTTTTTCTTTTTGAAAAATAGAATCATATTATATACTCCTCTCACTGGGCAATGCTTCCAGAAGATGTCCCCAAGTCAACCGATATACTTCTATTTCTTCTACTACTTTTATAGTATAGATGGGCACTTATAGTGAATGAACATTTGATGATTTCTTGAGTAGTAGGGTAGAATGAGCTCTGGGTATAAAGAAGATAAAACACTACAATGAAAGGAAAGTGAGGTACAGGCACCTAACCATTTTCTATCTTTTTGATAGAACTGATTAGTGGAGGAAGAGACATTTCTCTTCCATTAAAAACAATTTTTTTTTCAGTATCTCAATAGCAATTTTCATCGTCAAATCAGTTTCAGACCACATATGATACTTAATTCTATCAGCCCCCTCAGAGGGTGAGAATTTCGGAAATACCATTATTCAGAAAATGAACTCAGGAAAACATTTGTAAAATCTCCTGTCATCTCAGAAGAATCTTAATACAACAAGCTACTGAACTGTCATTAAAACCGATGAACTGAACCTCCCATCTTGTTCATTTTGGAAGGGGGAATCTAACACAGAAATTGGGTTGGATAGAGAGGTCTAGGGAGAAGGAAATGGCAACCCACTCCAGTATTCTTGCCTAGAGAATCCTGTGGACAGAGGAGTCTGGTGGGCTGCTGTCCATAGGGTCGCACAGAGTCAGACACAACTGAAGCAACTTAGCATTCCTGCATGCATTGGAGAAGGAAATGGCAACCCACTCCAGTGTTCTTGCCTGGAGAATCCCAGGGACGGGGGAGCCTGGTGGGCTGCCGTCTATGGGGTCTCACAGAGTCGGACACGACTGAAGCGACTTAGCAGCAGCAGCAGCAGCAGCAGAGAGGTCTAGAATTTAGACTGTTCAGTATTTAATTCCTCGGTAGTTGCTCAAGCATTATCATATCCCTTAAAATTCCTCACATGTTAATCACATTCATCAAATGTGTTGGTTTCACTTTCACTAAAGGAGAAGACATCTTCATACCAGTACTACGTTAGAATCTGCTGACTGATCCAGCTTTCAAAGGCAGAATCTCCTAGTAAAAATATCTCTCTTTATATGTACAACCAATAAAACAAAACCAGTGTGTACAATTTAATGTAACCCTACTGAAGACTTCCACAATGCTATCACTATTTTATTAATGTCTTAATTTAATTCAAAGCATTAGAAACAAAAGTGAATATCAGATATTGCTCCAAAGTAGTGACTGTGTCTTCTGAATTATCTGGGACTCAGAGTGGGTTTGAGAGGGGGAGCATCCTTGGATTTTTAATGGACACCTCTTTTCTGTTTGCTCATTTTTTTTAAAGGTCATGAAGAGTTGATTGAGAAAGAAGGGAACACGGAATATCTGGTTTTAGATCATCCCAAACTTGTCTCATCAATAAAATGTCACTTCAGGTCTGCTCATTTGTTGGACAGGATAGAGGTGGAACTTTAAAAAGGCCTGGAATGACCTGTGGATCCACTGGAATGACCTGTGGATTGAAGAGAAACCTTCCCAAATCAGAGATGAGGACTTTTTCACCAGCAGTTTTCAAACACAGACTTGAAGAATAATAAATTAACCTTTCAACACTTTGAAACCTTAGAAAATTGCATGATCACTGATAAATCATTAAAATCACTTTTTTCTTCTTTGAACATAATAAAGACCATTTTTCTTAGACTTGTTATATACCTTCAAATGGAATAAATACAATGAATAAACAAGCTACTTTATATTTTCAATCTAGTTATAGGGAAGGAATGTTTTTGGATCCTGGATGTTAGCAGTTTCCTTTAAAAAAATAATACCCAGGAAACCCTCTATAAATGAAAGAAATGTGTATAGTATGCAAATTCAAAGTGTGCTGTCCTCATTTACCCAGTGGAATTCAAAATAAGCCCCAACTTGTGAACATATTAAAACAGATTGAAATGGATATTAGTGGGATTTGTAAGGAGAAGCACTCCAGTCCATCAAACACGCTATGCACAAGAACTTTGATAATGTTGTTTTACTGATAATTACCTGCCGGCTGTCACCTCAACGTGGGATTTCATGCAGGTTCCTATATTTAAACATTACATTTGGAGCCAAGCCTGCAAAGACACTTATACCAATCTGGCCATGTCCATTTTATTTCACAATTATCTGTGAATTTCTTTGTGAAAAGCAATGCATTTAACTCCCTTTTAATTGTGTTTGATCTGTGTGGGCAAGAGACCCATCTATACCGTGTTCCCATTTCCCTGGCCAGAGCAGGTTCTGCCTTCTCTCCCTTGCAGGCACCAGCAGATACCAGAATTACTGGAAAGCAGCACTTCCCAATGACGAGCATGAATATTCATCTGACCTGAAGAAATAGTCACCAGGGCAAAGCAAATACCTTGTATTAACTAAAGGTGTTTTAAACAGGAAGGACCATCTTCTGCGGTCCTCCTGGGCGGCCAGTGCCTGTGGGCCTTCCAGCTCTGCGGAGAACTTCCTTTTCTCTCTACCCCACCCCCACTTTTTTTTTTCCCCATACTGAACTCCTAATTAAATTTAACAGTTTCAAGAGTTTAAACTGTATACCTTTTTAATTGTGTCCTACTTTGTATTGGCTGATGCACAAGTCTGAAAATGGATATTACAGCTTTTTATGATATACTATCACCCTAATTGGTGCTTCATAGGCCGTGGCTGAATTCTTTTCAATTAAGCGCTAACATACAGTAACTGTTTCTCTCTGCAAATGCTGGAAAGCCATTCACAAGAGAGGACTGGTACTGCACAATTCCGAAGTACCTTAATGTGTCAAAAATGTTTTGTGAAGAAAGCTACACTGTAAATGCAATCACCTACATTGGTGTTCCCATTGTTCACTGGGAGTGAAAGTATTGCTAATTGTCCTGCGTTTTAGCTGGGTTTTTAAAGCATTATGTAGTAAGTACACCGGAGGGTCAATTTGTGAAGTGAAATACTTAGCATGCAAAGCGTAATACAAGATGCTGTGTAATACTTGACCTCTTAGCATAATAAATGTAGCAGTGAAACGCTGTGCATTCAGCATTCACTGAATAGAGCCTTCGCAGTGGAACAAAACCAGAAAATGTTCTCTTCATTCCTTTTTTTTTTTTTCACTAAGCGAAAATTATTCTTTATAATGGCCATTGCAGCAATTAGCTGGCATTTGGTAGAATAAATGTGCAGAAATAGCAATTTCTTATTTTAAATGAGATTTTGTATGGAGCCTGCAAATTACTTGAGGTATATGAATAATTGTGCCTTAGCTTTATGCTACAGAATAGGGTGTGGGTGGGTATAAAGATTTCCTATTTGCAGTTAAATGTTTAGACATTTTATTATTTTAATTTCACTCACAGTCTGCCTGGACTGACCCTGCTTTCCCATTGATCATTTCATGTGCGCTTGGAAGCAAGTGTGCAGATGGCGGGAGACTCCCAATTAGTGCACCATGTTTTTTATGAATGTGACATGTAAGTGCAATCAGGTCCCCTCTGGAGGCAATGGTGGTGTTGATACTTTGAGTTTCTAAATCAATACAATTTAATAATCTGCATGGAATGAATGTTTATCAATATTCTCTGTGGTCAAATGCAATTGGAAACTTCATTAAATTTTTATCCAAAGTTTTTCACCTTATTGAAATGCATTCTTCCAGGCATTCATGATTCATCTAATTAGCCTTAAATAGGGTATTTTTTTTCTTCTCTCAAAGTGATTCAGTTAATTATGTCCATATATTCATAATTACAAGGTGGATGAGTTTGGTAAAACTGAAATTATGAAATCTGCAGAGAGATTCTAAGAGGTTTAGGATGTAGAATATAAAAAAAGGAATGAGTAAAAGTCAGAGCAGTGAAATGTTTTGTTTTAATCCCCCTTAGCCCACCCCACTCCAACTGCTTTCTTGTGGGGTTTTATGTATTTATTTTTTTCACTTATCATTTGTAATCCAACAACTTGCAAAAATTGATTTGAAGTAAGCTCATTGTGAATAAACATAATAATAAAGCAAACACTACAAGAATACTTGAACAATGTGTCAAGTTATTCTAGAAATTTTTAAGATAATATATAATCATTTAAAGGCTAGCTGTTCAAACAAAGAAGAGTTTCTTTCACCCACTGACCACTTTCCTGAGTTCTCTGACCAGATTTAACTACTTCAGCAGGTCTCTTATATGTTCTCTTTCACGCTTCTAAGTCCTTTCTTCTTATTTCCATCCTTCACTCATTTTATTTGCATATTCTAAGTATTCTATATAATATCTTAAGTTTCAAGAATTTTATTATTTTCCTAGGCACCTTTTCTAGCTCAATAACTTTTTTTGGTCTTTAAAATTATGTTTTGGGATTATTTTTTAGCTAAAGGAAAGAACAGTCTCTCCTAATTTTTATTTTACCTAAGACCTAACCACACACGACTTTTTACTCAGACCATTGAGTGATGCCAAAAATTCCTCTGCCAAATGCTATTATGAAGGCAACTCATTAGCAAATGACCTAGCTCATCTGTGAAATCCAACCTGTGATACTGCAAAATTGGAAATAGCCCCAATTAGTTATTGTTAATCTAATCTGGGTAAATGATGTTCTCACAGAGCAGCAGATACCAGGCCTCTATCACTTTACAAACAAGGCTTGTTTGCTACACTCTCTCACAACAAGCCCCAGGGAGGGTACTGGGTCATTGTATTATTGCCTTTGCCCAAAGGTCATGCTTAAGAACTTTAACAAACTGCATAGCCACTGGCCAGAAAAAATTGCGCCTGATTTCTGTTCTATTTTCACTTTTTTTTTTAAACTAATGGAACAAATAACAAGTCACAATTAGAGTTTTACCATTCAAGATGATTTATAGTTGACCCAGGTAATTGACTGCAAGAATTAATCTATTTTAAAATTGTATATATAAAATGAAAGACTGTGAGTTATAACATTTTTCTTTCTAATTATTCCTTCCTGAAATGTTTCTACTGGACTTCCTAAAGAACAATGTAGTGGAGTGGACTAAGGGTAAAGTTTCATTCCTATCTTTGTGGGGTATATGCAAGGGTTATAAAAATAACAGTGTAATATATTGGTATGTTAGAACACAGAAATGTCAACTGCATTTTCATACTGTGTGCGTGATCAATCGCTAAATTGTGTCTGACTCTTCCCAACCCTGTGGACTGCAGCCTGCCAGGCTCCCGTGTCCATGGGATTTTCCAGGCAAAAATACTGGAGTGGGTTGTCATGTCTTCCTCCAGGGGATTTTCCTGACCCAGGGATCAAATTCGCATCTCCTGCGACTCCCGCCTCAGCAGGCAGATCCTTTAGCTCTGCTCCACATGGGAATTCCAAATGTTCTAGTCATGGTGATCACCTGGGTAATTCTTCCCCCTCCCCCCACAAAACACTTGTTTCAATTTGGTCCACGGCTTCGGAGAGGGCTCCAGGGTGGTTAAAAAGACTGCCTCGTGGCTGCAGAGAGAGGCTTCAAGCAGAAGCCCTGACATCAGAGGGTCTCCGAAGGAAGCTGGGCTTGGAGGCTCCCAGTCCTGCCTAAGGGTGAGACTTTCAAAGAGATACTTGCCCAGCCCAGCCTGGGAACCAGTCAGCCTGTAGAGGTTAGTCACGTGGTCTCCCATCTTCTTGATGAGTTTCACCTGCTCTTCCACGAAGCAGCTTTCCAGAAAGTCGGAGGTGGAGGTCTGGTGGGCTGAACCCAGGCTACACAGATCTGAAAGGGCCTGGTTGAGGTCCTTCTCCCTGAGCATGGCAGCTTCCATAGTGTCCTGGGTTTTAACCCCACTCATTTTGAGATGGCTTTTGCACATCCTGGAAGACTGCGTGGCAGCAGTACTGGTTTTGCATTTTCAAGAGACACTTGGCACCCTGGTGCTTCTCCTCGTCCAGTTCACAGAAACGGTGGTCCCACGCCATCCAGAACCACATCCTCCCGGTGGAAACAGAAGCCTGGAGAGAGGTAGGTATGGGAGACCTGTAGGTGTATATTGACCGTGGCCTCCACCTCGGTGGAATAATTCTGACGATCTGGAAGCTCATGGTGATCGGTAATAAGGAACTACGCTCAGAAAACTGGCTGGTCCCAGTGGCCAAGGATGGTTGATTGGCTGATTCCGAAGGTTACAACTGTTGAAAAGGATGGAGGGTGGCCTGAGGCTGGAGTAAGGGGCGTCCCTGGCGTCTGTTCTGTTCAAATATTGTTGAAACAAGGGACAGAGCTGCAGGACCAAGGAGTGCACTACTGGATAATTCTTTTCATTATCTCATGCCATGATCAACTAACAAAATCTTCACCACATCCTGAGAGGTACACAGGGGGGGCTTTATAGTTAATTAAAAAAAGAAAGAAAAAAAGGATGGCACAAGTTGTGAAAATCTGTTGTATGTTAAACTGTTAGTCTCTGCATCATTGGAGGTTTTATATCATTGCCGTAAAAATCGAATGACAATATTTTCACCTTGAATATTTACCAAAGGATGTGTGTATGCTTAGTCATTCAGTTATGTCTGACTCTTTGCGACCCCGTGGACTATTGTCTGCCTGGCTCCTCTGTCCATGGGATTCTCCAGGCAAGAATGCTGGAGTGGGCAGCCACTCCTTTCTCCAGGGATCCAGGGAATCTTCCTGACCCAGGGATTGAGCCCAGGTCTCCCGCATTGCAGGCAGATTCTTTACCATCTGAGCCATCAGGGAAGTCCTTACCAAGGGATAAACCTCTTTCAAAAACTGAGTAGAATACATATGTAGGGGATGCTTTCTGTTTTAACTGTCTACCTTAATAAAGAAGCTTTCTTGTTTCCCTAGGAAACTCCCAAGTAAACGCCTTGAGTTTCCTTGGGAAACTTCAGTGAAAAGTATCTCATTGTAGTTCACTCAAACTAATAGATGACTCTCTTCTGTATCTGTTCTCCTACCTCCTGACTTCACTGGGCATTCTCTTTGGGGATCTCTTCACTCCCACGTCCGGTTGCCTAATTCCTTTTCCTCGTTCAAGTCCTAGGTTAAATGCTGTCTCCTCCATGAAGCTTTCTCTTGTCCTACTAAGAAGGAATCTGTTCCTCTTCTGAACTGTGAGAGCAAGTTGTTTTTCAGCCTCTCTGTTGTCTTTATATATTTCGTCACCCTGTAGACATCTTGGGAGGATCCAGTCTAAACCAGTTTCGTGCCTTACACATTGTGAGTATACAGTAAATACCTCTTGAGTGAATAAATTTTACCTGCAAGATTCTTGTTATTGATCCATCATTGGTGGTGATTTAATTGCTAAGTTGTGTCTGACTCTTGAGCAACCCCATGGACTGTAACCTGCCAGGCTCCTGTGTTCATGGGATTTCCCAGGCATGAGTACTGGAGTGGGTTGTCATTTCCTTCTCCAGGGGATCTTCCCAACCCAGGGGTAGAACCCAGGTCTCCTGCATTGTAAGCAGCCCTCTGCATTGCAGGCGGATTCTTTATCAACTGAGCCACCAGGAAAACCCGTTATGATGGCAAAGAGCTGTAAACAAAGAGCCCCCAAACTTTCAGGTACACACACAGAAAGTCCCTTGT
>NW_011494613.1:2313761-2351192 GCF_000754665.1 Bison bison bison | reverse complement strand
TCCTTGAGAAATAACCAGATTCCTACAAGTGCCCCTCTTTCTAGGGCAAGAAGGTTGTGTGTAATATAGGTGACACCATGGGATTTCTCACTTAGTACCCTTGTTTGGTGAAAGATAGATTAAACTCTATAATGTCTATTTGCCATTCAGCTTATCAGGCAGGACTAGTCAGTTTATTTTAAAAATTATGAAAGCTAACTGAAAATGTTTGAGGGTTGTGTGCCAATGTTATAAACATTGGACTTTATAAACATTGTCTCATTTGTTCGTCACAACATGACATGAGGGAGAAGCTATGTCACTGGGAGGGAACTAAGCTGAGCAGCTGGATGGCTTTCCCAAGTTGTATACTATAATTCTGGGAAAGAGCAGGAGGAGGACCAAGGTCTGTTTCAATCCATAATCTGAGCTCTTAATACTTCTTCCTTTTCTCTAGCTTCACAGTTTCCTTTGACTCCTCTCCTAAGTGAACTTCCCATGGAACACTTGAACTCAGTGGGTGTTTGTACACCTTTATGGGAACTGCTTACCCAGAGCAAACCAAACTCTAGGGGCTCTGGGCGATAATGCTATGGATGTCAACCAAAAATAGCTTACCTAGAAATCTCATTTCTACCCAATTTATATACTGTGGGTGGTCTAGGGGGGGCAGTTAGGAAATGAAAGGACGCTGAGAGAAGGCACAGACATTTCTCTTGTGGGGAAGGTGCTGTCCCACAGTAGATCATGGAAATAGTTGATGCAGGGACGTGGGCTCAGGTGTGAAAGAGATGTTCCCCTAGCCCACCTAGGAGCTGTGGCTCTCAGCCTGGGATATGCCAAGATCCAGACGCCCTAAGCCCCAGTGTGTGTGCAAAGCAAATCAGTGCTGATACGTGGAGCCCAGAACAGAGGTCTCAGAGAAGCATTCGGCTTAGTGTTAGGAGAGAAAGACCAGCAATGCCCTTTACCAACCCAAATTTTCCAACATGAAGGCAAGAGAAAAACCAACACTTACTCAAAATAACAGGCAAAAACCCATCTGATAAACCCTGCCACAATATTTTCTTCAAGTTTTACTTATTGAACATTCATACTAGTGGTTCTCAAATTTTAAGATGTAAAATTACCCGTGTGTGTGCTTAGTTGCTCAGTCGTATCCGACTCTTTGAGACCCTTTGGACTGTAGCCCATCATACTCCTCTGTCTGGGATTTTTTTCAGGCAAGAATACTGGAGCAGGGTACCATTTCCTTCTTCATGGTATCTTCCTGAGCCAGGGATTGAACCCACATCTTCTGTGTCTCCTGCATCACAGGCAGATTCTTTACCCGCTGAGCCAACACCTGGAGGGGGTGTGGTTATTAAAATGAATAGACCCAGATCCTTTTCCTGTAAAATATTGATTCTGTGAGTTTGGGGTGAGTTCCTGGGCTCTGCATTTCAGACCACCCCCAGAAGAGAATCTCATGTCCCTCATCAGAGAAGTAAATTCTGAGAAAATAAGCCTGAAAATCAGGAAAGTGCTGCAAGAGTTGATGTTCTGTGGGGTTATTTAGGATGAAGCTAATTAATAAGTCTCTAGGAATGCTTGTCTTTGGAGAATTGGTGATGGCTGACAATGCCTTCAGCTACTGCCAGTAAGTTTCTCGCTCTTCAACAAGAAAAACTTGTTCTAGGGAATCTCTGAGACAGAACCAAGGGTGGGGTGAGGGACACAGAAGCCCTCCCTATGTGGTTGAGAGGGCACACACCTGTGCCCTGGCTGATCTTAGCTGGGCAAGCCTCCCAGACACACTCTGCAGGAGGCAGGTCGAAGGACCCCTTAGCTTCGAGGATGATTATTCTCTGAGGGCTCATCGAATCTGAAGTCTCAAACAGCAGATCATTCATTCAACAGTCACAGGGGCCTCTTCTGGATCCATGCTGTAGCTGTGGGCCTTGCACACACTTTTCTCTCTTCCTGGAAGGCCACTTTCCCCCAGCTTTGCCTGGTTAATTTTCAGCTTCCGGACCTGGCCTCCCTAATGAGGCAGTTCCCCCACAATATGCCTTCCTGATATCATTAACCTGGGAAATAGGATTCCTTGATTCATGCCTGTCTCAGTTGTAAGCTCCATGAAGGCAGGGGCCAGACTGTTTTATTGTTATTTTTTCATTATTTTTAGCTCTGAGTCACTTATAAAAATAATTTGCTGAACTCCAGTTTTTGGAGTTATTGCTATATTTAGCAATGTACTAGTTCAACAGAGTAAGTTATTTTTCTGTTATAAATTATACAGCCAGTTGTATTGGAGAGAATATTTTAAAAGTTTTTGATTTCCGTGAAGGTTTAGTTGATTGGTTTTAATTTTTTAGGGAATTTTAAGGAATTTCAAGCATTTTAAGGAATATTGGATTGTTAAAAGCTCAGGATTATAGAATGGTTTAGCCTTTTAGAGTATATATCAAATATTCAAGAAAGAGTGATTAATAACCAGTAACCAAAACTTAGAGATTAGTACCCCAAATCTGACATTCATTCCTTTAAGTATTAAATTGCTGAAGAGGAATTTAGAGTAACTGAGTTCACATGAAATGCAGGGATCTTAGACACTAATTGCTAGTCATATAAAATTAAGGTAATATGCCATTTGAAGGATTGGTGAAAGAGTGTAAAAATGTTTAAAGAGGAATCCTAAATGATATTCAGAAAAATGGGGAAACTAAGTCAAGAGAAACAATCTCATCCTATGTGTAATGCTGAAATTTAAAAATTTAATCGCTAGAAACAAAAGTCTACCTTGCCACCAAGCAATTGTAAGTGATAGTAAGAGTGAAAGTCCCTCAGTCTTTGAGACCCTTTGGACTATACAGTCCATGGAATTCTCTAGGCCAGAACACTGGAGTGAGTAGCCTTTCCCTTCTCCAGGGGATCTTCTCCTAGGGATCAAACCCAGGTCTCTCGAATTGCAGGCAAATTCTTTACCAGCTGAGCCACAAGGGAAGCCCAAGAACACTGGAGTGGGTAGCCTATCCCTTCTCCAGAGGATCTTCCCAACCAGCCGGGGTCTCCTGCATTGCAGGTGGATTCTTTACTAACTGAGCTATCAGCGAAGCTCTGGCAATTATAAAAAGATTGTTAATTGTGGTTATATTTGAAAAAAATTAGACAGTTATGGAAATTAGAAGTATGCAGGTCAAGAAGCAACAGTTTGAACTGGACATGGAACAGCAGATGGTTCCAAATCAAGAAAGGAGTATGTCAAGGTTGTATATTGTCACCCTGCTTATTTAACTTATATGCAGAGTACATCATGAGAAAGGCTGGACTGGATGAAGCACAAGCTGGAATCAAGATTGCCGGGAGAAATATCAATAACCTCAGACATGCAGATGACACTACCCTTATGGCAGAAAGCAAAGAAGAACTAAAGAGCCTCTTGATGAAAATGAAACAGGAGTGTGAAAAAGTTGGCTTAAAACTCAGCATTCAGAAAACTGAGATCATGGCATCTGGTCCCATCACTTCATGGCAAATAGATGGGGAAACAGTGAAAACAGTGGCAGACTTGATTTTTTGGGCCCCAAAATCTCTGCAGATGGTGACTGCAGTCATGAAATTAAAAGATGCTTGCTCCTTGGAAGAAAAGCTATGACCAACCTAGACAGCTTATTAAAAAGCAGAGACATTACTTTGCCAGCAAAGGTCTGTCTAGTCAAAGCTTTGGTTTTTCCAGTGGTCATGTATGGATGTGAGAGTTGGACTATAAAGAAAGCTGAGGGCCAAAGAATTGATGCTTTTGAACTGTGCTGTTAGAGAAGACTCTTGAGGGTTCCTTGGACAGCAAGGAGATCCATCCTAAAGGAAGTCAATCCTGAATATTCACTGGAAGGACTGATGCTGAAGCTGAAACACCAGTACTTTGGCTACCTGATGAGAAGTACTGACTCATTTGAAAAGACCCTGATGCTAGGAAAGATTGAAGACAGGAGGAGAAGGGGACAACAGAGGATGAGATAGTTGGATGGCATCACCGACTCGATGGACATGAGTTTGAGTAAACTTTGGGAGTTGGTGATGGACAGGGAGGCCTGGTGTGCTGCAGTCCATGGGGTCACAAAGAGTCGAACACGACTGAGCTACTGAACTGAAGATTCAATTTTTATTTTCTAGCAAGGGAAAACTAAGGTACTTTTACATGGTTGTAATGCATCAAAAACTCTAAAATAAAAGGGCACATGTGTTCAAAGTTGCATAAATCAAGTCAAGAGGCTTATAAGGAATTGGCAAGATTAAATGAATGGCAGAAATTTAAATTCGATTTACATGTTACCATAAAACTGAAGTTTACAAAAAAGGATTTAAACCTTCGTTAAAATTTCTAAAATGCTAAAATGGTAGGTAAAACTAGAAATGAGCTTGGAAATAATGAAGCAACAGCATCATATACTGAAGCCAGTATTCATCTTAGGAAACTGACAAAAATAATCCTAGAAAGCTAAAGAGTTGACAAAAGTGTAGATGAGTTGAAGAAATCTGTATAAGGCCAAATATTTATTTAAAAAATAACTAAAATTTTGGGTAAAATATGACATTTTATGAATATAAAATTTGTCTATGAGAAGATTAAAGTATCCATAGGTTTTGATACGTTATGGTTCTTCAAAATGCTGTTATAAAAAGCCAATAAAAACAGACCAACTATGACTATCCTATAAAAATTGTGTAAGTTGTGTAAATAGTTAAAAGAAACTTGTTTTGATCATTACATTTGGTAAATCTGAAAAATTAGTGATTCAGTGTTTGATCATTTGATGGATTAATTTTGCAGGATTGATTTTTGGCTAATGAGTCAGTTTCTTTTCTACAGTTTCTTTTATTTACCGTTTCCAAAACCTGTTGCAGTGCTTGATATGCAGAAGGTGCTCAATAAACAGTGGGGTGAATGAAGGAACTGGGGGTGGAGGTGGGGGATGGGTAACATAAAGGCAAAGACCATCAGGGTTCTTGGTTTCAGGAAGCTTACCTTCTCTATGGAGTGGTGGTTCAACTCTTTTTCAGTTACTCTTTATATGACTATGGGGTGATTTCATCTTTGTGTCATACTTCATTCATTGGAGCAGGTTTACCCTACTGTTACATTTGATGTTTAAATGGAAATAGAATTTCATTCCACAGAGAGGTGAAGATCTTTTTTTTTTCTTTTTAATGTTTTTTTTTTTTTCTTCTGTCCCCTCAACTCGTCTCCTTGTCCATAATTAGAAGTGAAAGGAAATGAAGTAAAGGTAAACCCACCCCAAACTTAACAGAGTCAACAGATGACTCTAGGCCATGTAGACGGAGAGCCCGGCCCCTTGCGCACAGCCGGCGTCATCCCGAGCTTGTGGGGAGCGCTGTACAGTAAGAGCCAGAGGCTTTTCCTGTGCAGTGAGTTGGAATTAAACATGCTAATTTGAGGTCTCTTTCAAGTATTTTGTTTAACTCCATTGGCCTTTAATTCCTTTATATTGCATCATTTAATGTAATGTTATTTATATATGAAGCATGTTATGCTTATTAACCAATGTGCAAAAATCCAAAGTACAGATTTTCTGTAATGGGCTAATTACAGGACTTTAAAGCCACCTACTGAGTTTTGCTGAGCCTCACAACAGGTTCACTGAACTGGATAAATTTATTCAAACGTGTGGAAATGAACCCCATTCTATGTGCAACGGTACTGGGAAAACACACAAATTATACCTCAATACCAGTTTAATGGGTCAAACAGTGAACCTGAATACTGAACTTATCTACATCTTAAACTAGTGGGGAGGCCTGTGGTAAGAAAGGGACGTGCCCATTCAAGGGAGTTTCTCCCTGTTTGTAAACAGTGGTAATAAAACAACAAGCCTGGCAATTAGGAGCCAGTTCTCCACACTCAGGAAACAGAGGTGGGTTGCCTTCCAGTGACCTTTGAAAATACACAACTTTCATAATCCAACCTGAGTGGAATGGAGTGACGAAAGCTCGGCAAACACATCTCAAGCACAGCCCTTTAATCTTTTCTGTGGAGAACTAGAGGCGCCTTTTCTTGTGTCATGGTTTAGGAAGAATTCCGCACAGGGTGTTCAGAGTTAGACACACAAATAAGGTATAAATATGTGGTGGAATTAAACACTCCAAACCAGCTTTTTACCCCTGAGCTTGATCAAACCAACAGGGTAAGCTGATCATGTTAGTATTAATTCTTCATGAATCCATTCTTAAATGAATTTTTTTTTTTTTTTGCATTTGAGAGTTTCAGAGGACTTTATACTCAAACTTCATAGCACAATAATTAGAATTATTATCCATTATAAGAACATAAAAATTGGTTGGGGGTAGGGTTAGGAGAAGAAAACAGAGGCTAGATGGAGGTTTGAGAACCTTGTCAGGGACAGAGTTGAAAGAAAAGACCCTGCTATGTTGCATTATGACCAATGGAAGTACTGTTTTCCAGTAGGTAAGTAAACACACACACACGTGTATTCTTATATGATCATTTATATCCCTTAGCTGAAGATGGAAATAGCAACCCATTCCAGTGTCCTTGCCAGGAGAATCCCAGGGACGGGGGAGCCTTGTGGGCTACCGTCTGTGGGGTCGCACAGAGTCGGACACGACTGATGTGACTTAGCAGCAGCAGCAGCAGCTGAAGATGGACGTTGCTTTTATTATTTAATAGATTCCAGTAGTAGATCTATTAATTTTGTCATGAAAGGGGAAAGAAGGTCATTTCCAAGCCTGAAAGAGTTCCAGTCTTATCCTCAGGGCACCTTATTGACAACGTACAATCCACCCAGTGGCTGACAGTTGGGTGTTGATAACCTAATTCATGCCCATCTTTTTAGGGAGATGCTGGTACGTCAGCTCTCAAAGCAATGAGCCTGGGTTTTCAGAGCTCTCCCAAAGTGCCATGTATACCAATGAAAAGAGAGTTCTCCAGGAAATGAGGTGTGACGCAGGTCAGCTTCGCCAAGACTCTCGGACCAAGAAATAAGAATTTAAATATGAAATACTAAAATTTAACACATGACTGAAACAAAATAAATGGTGTACCAGTGAAAGCATTTGAGGTAATTAATCAATGCTGTGTTTGTACATATCATTAAATATATTATACTCAGTTTAGATTTGATTTCTATGCTCCTTTTATAAAGAGTTAAAAGAAAATACATTTGAATTCACGCTGATACCGAAAACATGCTCCTAGTTTCTAGTTTTTTTTTGGATTTCAAATCATTTCCATTAACAAACAGCTATTTGCCCTCTAATAAAATATGTCATTATGCTTTATTCACATCGCACAAAAGAATCACTGAAAAATCGCCCCAATGATGGCCAATAATTACACATTTTGCTCCTGTGCTAGCGATGAAGAAATCTGTTCATTGGAGAAAGCAGGTGCTGGGGCATCAAGCTAATAGTCAATGTGAGCCATGGTAATTAGCCACTGAGATTGCTAAAATTAACAATTAGCTAACATGCAATTCTCTTTTTTGCAGGCTGCAGTTTACTTTGTATAATCCTTGCATGTTCTTAGTAATTATTCTGACAGCTTATTATTTTTATTTTTTCTGGTTTGAACACAGCTTTAACATTTGCATTGGGCAACCCAAATGTTCAACAGGCAGGGACGAAACAACTGCTTGACTAGGCATTTTTCTGAGGCCACATTTGGTGGTTTTCTTAACTTTTCCTGGTTGGGGAGGGGAGTGGTTAGGGGTGAGAGCTCTGATTCTTTCACAGCTATTGTCTTCTCCCCTCAGGCCTTCCTCCAGGGCAGCACACACGGCATCCAGAAGCTTTTAGAGGGAAAACTACCCAGTCAGCGGCAATTTAAACTTGAGGGGAATGACTCCAGGGATGAAGTGCCACAGTCAAGCTAGTCAAAACATCTTCTTTTCATTCTTCTTCCCTGGAGCGTGTCTTTGGTTAATACATTCGCTGCCCCCCACATGATACCCTCCATCTCCCCTTTTTGAGGGAGAAAATGTAGCATCCTGTGTGGATTGTTCTTGTCGGGGGCTATCAGTTTAGTCGCTCAGTCGTGTCTGATTATTTGCAACTCCATGGACTGCAGCACTCCAGGCCTCCCTGTCCATCACCAATTCTGGGAGCTTGCTCAAACTCATATCCATCGAGTCGGGTGATGCCATCCAACCATTTCATCCTCTGTCATCCCCTTCTCCTCCTGCCTTCAATCTTTCCCAGCATCAGGGTCTTTTCCAATGAGTCAGTTCTTCTCATCAGGTGGCCAAAGTAGTGAAGTTTCAGCTTCAGCATCAGTCCATTGAATATTCAGGACTGATTTCCTTTAGGATTAACTGGTTTGATCTCCTGTTTGGGGGGCTATACACTGAGGTAGTATTATTGCTGGAGCCTTCCAGTGGAATAAGTCTGATGAAGCCTCAGCCTACATGTGAAAGGAAAAAGAAAAATTAAACAGCAAGGGAGTGATTTGTTTTCAGAAGACTTCTGGGAGGTGAGATGTGATGAAAGCTCTTGTAGCATTTAAGTAAGATAAACTGTGGCAACAACTTCAGCAAACTACTCTTCCAGACTGTGTTAGTTTCCTATTGTTGTTCAGCTGATAAGTCGTGTCTAACTCTTTGCAACCCCACGAACTGCAGCACGCCAGCCTTCCCTGTCCTGCAGTATCTCCCTGAGTTTGCTCAAACCCCTGTCTATTGAGTCAGTGATGCCATCCAACCATCTCATCCTCTGTCGCTCCCTTCTCTTACCCAGCATCAGGGTCTTTTCCAGTGAGTTGGCTTTTCTCATCAGAGGTCTGGAAGGGGTCGCACTGGGCTAGAATCAAGGTGTCACCAGGGCTGTGTTCCTTTCCTCGCCTTTTCCAACTTCTAGAGTCTACCCACACTCCTTGGGTTGTGTCTCTTCAGAGCCACATTTTCTTTCACTGTTCTTCGGTAGTCACATTTCCTTCTGACCATGAGTGGGAAAGAGTCTCTGGTTTAAGGATCTACATTATTACACTGGGCCCACATGGATGAGCCAAGATCATCTCCTCATCATAAATCCGTAACTCAGTCATATCTGCAGCGTTTTTTTTGCCGTGTAAGGTAACCCATCCACAGGGTCAGGGGACATCTTTGGGGGGGGGGCATTATTCTGCCTGTCACACAAACCCATGCAAAATATACATACGGTAGTTAAGTTTCTATTTCTCTACAGCTGTGAGTCATTGCACATTTAATGTCAGGGAACTGGATTATTGAGGAGTGGTGGGCGTTGGAGGCCGGGGGCAGTGGATTTCCATGGCTTTCATAGACAATAACTCTGT
Source organism: Bison bison bison (assembly GCF_000754665.1). Lineage (NCBI taxonomy): Eukaryota > Metazoa > Chordata > Mammalia > Artiodactyla > Bovidae > Bison > Bison bison. The sequence continues at coordinate 2,341,906 of NW_011494613.1, read as the reverse complement.
ATGGCCCTTCTGTGCCAGGTGTCTTAACTAACACAGAACCAGCATAGGCCAGGCTTTGTCCTGTCCCTCCCTCCTAGGCTCCTGAGTTTGGAGGGCCTTTTCAGCCTCTTGATAAGAGGGCTGCCTCTTAGAGCACGGGCATGGCCAGGCTAAGAGCTATCATCATGTGTTCTGTGCTTTATTATGGTGTTGGGCTGTAACACGCTGCTTTACTGTGTGAATGAGTGACATGGATTGCTGTCCACAGAAACTCTGAATACTAGGAAGAAACACCACCCACTGTAGCCCTGACTTCTAAAATGCAGTGATGGGAGAGGCAAAGCTCTGGTGGAAGTTCAGGCCATCCAAGATGGCTGTTCTCTTGCTCTCTGTGCATCCCTCCTTTCCCAGAACCTGCTTCACCTACATCCTGCTCACCTGACTGACCCTTACCTATTTGCCCCTGCCTCAGCTGGTGATTATCCTAGCTTTAGCTCAGAACTCTCCAATGCTTATCAAAGGATTGGTGAGGTGGGGGGTGCAGCTTTCTGGTTTCCACGGTAACTGATGCGCCAATCTGATATCAATTTCCCCAACTGGTAACCTCCCCATGCTACGAAGAGCGAGGACGGCCACCATGTTCTGCCCACAGCCTGGCCGCCAGCAGCACACAGTGGTGGTGGGGGGTCGCTTCAGGACTGCTTCCGACGTATAAGCTCCCCCTAAGTTTTAAACCACTGATATCTCTGTTACTGGTGCCAAGCTTGTTCTTTGATCTTGGAGCTGGGGAAGGACAGGCCTGATAGACGTTCAGGGTGCAGCCCAACAGGCGGATTTCTGGGAAGTGCTGAGACCTCATCTGTGTAGGGTATGACCCGGTTGTTGGGGCTCAGAAGGGCTTCTGCAGACATGAGGATAAGCCTGGGGAACCGGACCTTGGGGCTGGCTGTGGGCTGCAGAGGCTGAGGAGGGCCAGGCTTTGGAGGAGAGGTCAAGGAGGTGAGCAGTGGCAGAGGCTGGGGCCAGACTTGCGGTGGTGAAACATAGCAACGTGTTGTTTGTTTAAACGGGAGGAAACTGGAATGAGCAGAGTCTGCCCAGAAGAGTGAAGCAGGCAGGAGTCAAACATCCAGAGAACAACCTGCTACCGAGTTGAACTGAGGTGAGATCTCACCCAGTCCCAAATGTTCCTGGTCAGGCAGCAAAAGAGGTGGGGGGTCTGAGATGTGCCTTGGCTTAAGAAAATCTCTCCAAAACAGAAACGCGTTGGATTTTTTGCTTTACGAGATAATTCATCAAATTGGTTGTTGGTATAGTGAGCTCCTCTGGTATACCTGAAACAGAATTCTAACCACAGAAATTGTACTGCGCACTCCCAAAAGCATATCTGTTGCATAAAGTGAGCCTCACACACAAGCCAAGATTCTTGAAAAATAGCAGACCAAGGGAAATTTGGAGCCAGAGCTTAAGAATGTTTTGCTAAAGATTTTAAGGGGTTTGCCTCAACTTGAGAGACTGGCCAAGATATAGAGATGGTATTTTCAGTGGTGTAGCAAGGTCATCAGAATGATAGCAATAAAGCTGGGGAATGTGTTTAAGCAAATATGCGTTCTAATAAGGAGGCATCTCCCCAGAGGACTGTCCTTATTTCACACAAGAACAATTGTAGCTTCCGTAGAGGAGCTACACTGGCTTAGAGCAGGTGTACCACCTTCATTCTCCATGACCCCCACTGTTTTTTACTGCTGGCTTCTTAACAGTATTTAGTATTTAGGTTATTATTATTATTGATTTACAGATGCCAAGCCACACTGTGTTAGAACATAGTTTTAAGTTCCCAGAGGCAGGCCGAGTAGACTTGGGAATAGTACCTAGACTTCCTAGAATCGTACTCTGAAGCTGGTGTCTCTGGGTTGTGTGTGCACAGTATTGGGGTGAGAGTGGAGTGCAGAAGGTGGTTGGGTAGGCAGGGAGGGATATGGCAAGGGAGAGGCTGGTATTTAGAAAACAGTCATATATGCTTCTCAAGGGGCGAGGGCCTGTGCAACCCTGGGACTTGGGCATCACAGAAGATTCTTAAAGACAGGCTTCAGTGAATAAAAATTATTGAACCAGATGCTACCTGGTGGTGAGGGATAGCTGAGGAAAGGGGGAACTGTTAAGGGTCACTGTGTTGTTGCTCTTTAGTCACTAAGTCGTGTGTGTCCAACTCTTTGTGACCCCCATGGATGGCAGCAGCCAGGCTCCTCTGTCCTCCACTAACTCCCAGAGTTTGCTCAAATTCATGTCCACTGAGTCGGTGGTGCTGTCTAACCATCTCATCCTCTGCCACCCGCTTCTTCTTTTTTTGCCTTCAATCTTTCCCAGCATCAGGGTCTTCTCCAATGAGTTGGCTCTTCACATCAGGTGACCAAAGTATTGGAGTTTCAGCTTCAGCGTCAGTCCTTCCAATGAATATTCAGGGATGATTAAAGGAAATGGAAGAACAGGGCGCTAAGTAGCCAGGAAGAAGACTACTCCCCTCAATTTAGATAGTTTTTGTAAGTGAGGTAAGCAGTCAAGTTTATGTTTGGTAAAATTACTTACGTGCCTATCTGTCAAGTGCAGCACAGGACAGGAATCATAGTTCCTCAAGTTCTCCAGCATAAGAAACTTTAGACCCAGCCTAGAGCACTTCACCAGAGAAGGAAATGGCAACCCACTCCAGTGTTATTGCCTGGAGAATCCCAGGGACGGGGGAGCCTGGTGGGCTGCCGTCTATGGGGTTGCACAGAGTCAGACACAACTGAAGTGACTTAGCAGCAGCAGAGCACTTCACCGGGGAATGCCATGCCTCACAGATTGTAACCAGAACCACCCCACCTTTGCCCACCACCTGCAAGCGGCTCTGCCATCATCCTTCAGCCTCATTCTCTCACACTTTATACCGGGATGTAGTTCACTATTACATGGAGAGGCAATGGAAGTTGGGTAGGTCACCTTAGGGAAAGATGGCAGTAGAAATGTATTGTAAGTCCATTCAGATCGATGGTATCCACTTCAGGACAAAATATCAGGTAGAAAGAATAATAGCATGGAAGAGGATGTAGGGGTGTGGTGTGTGTCTGTATTTTCTAGGGACCCTCAGAAAATGTTTGCTCTTGGTTCTTTTTCATTCGGTGTTGTTCCCAGTGTTTATCGACACTTAGCTTCCTCCTCTTTCATTCAGTACATAGTTTGGTAAGTTTGCATTTGCCCCTTGTTTCAACCCAGGGTGACAGAACAATGTTTTGTCTATGGGTTCCATTTTTCCAATGCACTCTTTGCCGCTGTCTTTTCTTCCTCCCAATTACTGATCTTAGATCAAGATATCCAGCATTTTGTCATATGCTTAGTAATGTTCTGCATATCTTGAGGTTACCTGGGTAAGGAGGTCATTGGGTTCTTATCTGACCCATGGCTTATCAGTCTGTGACTAATGGGCTGCTTCTTATAGACTGCCCAAATCCTGAAGATATGTTGCCTGCACAATAAAGCTATGTGAGAGGCGACATCACTGCAAAACTTTACCACTATGGAAACAGGAAATACCACTTATATTAGATCAGGGAAAAAAGAACCTAGCATCAAAAATTTAGGCTTGGGTTCACTAAGTCCATATGTCCTAATCCTAATTTAGGTACTATCTGGGCAGTGTTGATCGCAGGCTAAACACTGCAATAGCTCAGTGAGATGCAGAGTCCAGTCATACAATAAAATACTATTGATTTTATGTCTCTCAATAAAACATTAAGCAGTCCAGTATTTTATTGAGACTTCTAAATGTGGAAATCTAATTTTAAATCTTACCCATTAAATGTCTCTACACTAGTGTTTTGGATGATCTAATGAGTGGCACCATTTATAGGCCATAAGGTTATAATCTGAATTTTTGAACTGTAAAGAAAGTACCAGTATGCTGACTAACTAATGAGCTTTTTAATGATGGGAAATAGATAAAGCTTAAAATGCGGAATGCTTATCAAGGACCTCAGACAATAGCAAAGTGGAGCAATTTAGAAGTACTTACCAGTGCTACTGCTGTGACAGTGAGAAGTGAACTATTTTCTTTCATTTTAAAGCACTGCTTTTCATACATGGGAGTAATTTCTATATTTTCTTAACTAAAATTAAATGTCCTGATATAATCCCCTTTTCAATAGAGTTCAAAATACAAATAACCTATTGATGACACTTGTGATCAAGTGAAAGAAAATGCCTTTAAAAGCAGGGAAATATCTGAGTATCAGCATGGGATGATGGCTGAGACTTCACTCAGGGAAGGTCTTCCTTGGAGCAGCTTTAAACACAGGCGTGCTGCCTGGCGAGGCTGGCGGGCCCTGGGTGGGCTGACCCAGCATCACCACCACAGGTGACTTACAGCAAGTGTGCACTTCCACAGAGAGTGTCTGAGGTTTGCCTGTGACTGCCTTTGCCCTTGTATTCCGCAGCATAAAAGGAATTAATATAATAACACGTCCTTTTGCAGAGGCTCTATCTCAGGACTCCAGAACATGGCACCCGGACATCTCTGGGATATGGGACCAGCCTAGGAAAGGTGAACCATTTCAGAGCACCTGGGTCCACAGGCTGCTCTTGGAGTCTGAATGTGCACTCTTCTCGATTTAAAAACTCCAAGTCCAGGGACTTCCCTGGTGGTCCAGTGGCTAAGACTCCTGGTTCCCAAGGCAGGGGAACCGGTTCGATCCCTGGTCAGGGAACTAGATTCCACCTGCCACGTTAGGCAACTAAGACCCAGTGCAGCCAAATAAATAAATAAATCCCCAAAAATCATAATGAGATGGATCCACCAATTAAAAAGAAAGTCTAAATTTCCATGCTGCTGTTTAGTCACTAAGTCTTTTACAACTCCATGGACTGTAGCCCGCCAGGCTCCTCTGTCCATGGAATTCTCCAGGCAAGAATACTGGAGTGGGTGGTCTGCCTTTCCTTCTCCAGGGCATCTTCCCAACCCAGGAATGAAACCTGTGTCTCCTGTATTGCAGGTGGATCCTTGACCACTGAGTCACAGGGGAAGCCCCCAGAATTCCCATGACCAGAGAGTAAAGGAAAGTCTGGGTTATGCTGTCCTGATGGGACTCTGTGTGTTGTTGCTGCCATTGCTGTTGTTAATAAGAAACTAGACTGAGCCTGTCTTTTCCTTCTCAGGAAGTGCGATTTCTAGCTGGCTCATTTAATGACTCTCTATTGGACAATGGAAAGGCCCCCAGAGAGTGGGGCTTTCATGGTATTTGACACATGACACAAACCTGCTGGCCCAGACAGTGTCAATCCTCTATAGGAAACAGGAGAAGTGGAAGGAGCAATGAGGTTGCAAATCCCAGGGTATTAATTGCTAGAGGTAGTGGGGTCTGGTGGCAAGCATGAGGTCTTTGGTGTGTCAGCCCTGAGTTTGAATCCCAGATCTACAGCTGCCTACAAGTTGCTTGACCTCCAAGAGCCGTGGTTCCTTTATGTCTTATGAGCATGAAGACCAAGCCCAAGCCATGTTGGTTTTGTTTGTTGATTTCAAAAGATAAGACAGGAAGATGTCACTGAGTAAGGTCCTGCCAGAAGCCACCTGGCACTGGATTCTCAGCCAGGATAACTCTGCACTGCCTCCTGTCTCATCTCACTCCTCCTCCTCACTAACTTCCTCTATTAGCTTTTTTTTCTCCCCCCCCAATTATCTTTTGGCCATGCCATGGGACTTGCAGGATCTTAATTCTCTGACCAGGGCTTGAAAGTGTCCAGTCCTAACCACTGAACTGCCAGAGAATTTCCTCCTTCTCTTTATTCCCCTTTCAATCCTGAAAATCCTCTTTGATTTGAAAACAAATCACCCAAAACTTGCCACTGTTTATTTTAAGATTATTTGACCAGTAAAATGAAAGTTCTCTCCCATCATTCAATTATAATCTACACTTGGATTTACTTGCCTTGTTGTTATTCAGTCACTAACTCGTGTCTGACTCTTTGTGACCCCATGAATTACAGCACTGCAGGCTTCCTTGTCCTTCCCTATCTCCTGGAGTTTGCTCAAACTCATGTCCATTGAGTCGATGATGCCATCTAGCCATCTCATCCTTTGTCACCCCCTTCTCCTTTTCCTCTCAGTCTTTCCCAGCATTGATGACCAAAGTATTGGAGCTTCAGCATCAGTCCTTCTAATGAATATTCAGGGTTGATTTCCTTTACGACTGACTGGTTTGATCTTGCAGTCCAATGGACTCTCGAGAGTCTTCTCCAGCACCACAGTTCAAAAGCATCAATTCTTCAGCGCTCAGCTTTCTTTATGGCCAACTCTCACATCCATACACGACTACTGGAGAAACCATAGCTTTGACTATATAAAACTTTGTTGGCAATGTGATGTCTCTGTTTTTAAATATGCTGGTCTAGGTTTGTCATAGCTTTTCTTCCAAGGAGCAAGCATCTTTTAATTTCATGGCTGCAGTCACCATCCACAGTAATTTTGGAGCCCAAGAAAATAAAATCTGTCACTGTTTACATTTTTCCTTACTTGCCTTAGGCAAAACCTTAATTCAGGATTCCCAGCTAGAACACAGAACAATCAGCTACATCTGAATTTCAGATAAGAAATAAATTTGCAGTCTAAGTGTGTTCTGCATAATATTGGTATTTTTATTTGCTAAATCTGTCAACCCTAGTTAACTCAATGTGCGCTAAGTTCTCCATGATAATATCTTGACTTTGTTACTTTCACATCTTACCACCAATCCCCAGATTGTATTTCTCAAACTGTATCTTATAAATTTGCGTGTCTATAATTAGACTCGTATAATGCAGAGAGGCGCGGTTTGCGTGTTTATTCTGCTTTGCTTTTTGCCGGCTCTTCTCTTTCCATGTGTCTCTGCTGTATGGCCTAGACATGAGTTTTGTAGGAGGGGGGTACAGGGGTGGAGCCAAAATCAAGGAAGACATGGAGGGCATCTGTACTCCATGAAATTCCATGAAGTTATACATGTGGTGGGGTCAGATCCTAGCACCACAAATTGGGCCCATTTCTCCTCTTTTTCCTGTCCCCACAGCTACAAGGGCAGGCTGCTGGGCACCTAATGGAGCATTAAAAGAGGCCATTCCTGCAGGAGGCAGGGCTCCTGTGGGTTTGTGTATAGAATACAGGAATCCGTTAATTTGGATGAGAAAAAAATGAATCTTTATTTTTATTACCCCTTTCAATTATAGATACAAGCAACAAAAATAATGACTATCAGTACCTGTGATTGTGTTACCAATGGAAATCACAGGATTTTAAAAATAACACACTAAATTATTATCGATATTCAAAACTTCAGTATTCATTATGACTAAAAAATTATAGGAGTTGCTACTTTTGTGCATAGACCTTATTATTAATATTTAAAGCAGTAAGTTCATTAACATTAAATCATCATAGAATTGCTTGTATACAAACTTGCTTTTTAAATCTTTTGATAACTTTATTTCAGTATAATAGATTTTCTTTGTAATCCTGAGTGTTTTATTTTATGCATGTAAAAGCATTCTGAGAAGAGATCTACAGGTTTCATCAGTTTGCCAGAGGATTCTATGGCACACACAAAAGAAAAAGTTATGAATTTGGACTAAAGGAAGATCTGAGCTCATGTAGATATAATTTACTTTCCCAAATCAATGGTCTCCAGAGCAAGATAGGCAGAACTCTCCTCACTTTGTCTTTTCAATGCCTACTTCCAACTGAAGATGGACTTGTTATGAATTCCAAGTTGCTTTTAATATTCCTCTTAACCTGAATTTTGGTTGGTTAGAATTGTTTCAAGGAAGTGTGATTTCTGGAGGAGAAGTGTGAAGTCTTGAGGAACACCCAGGAGAGTATAAATGGTAAAAGAAAAAGAGTCAAGACCAGAGCCCAAGTTTGCCTTCACTTCTTGGCTCCATTTTCAAACCCTTTGTGGTTAGGATCACTGTAAAAGCCAATAGGGCACGAAAACTATATTAAATAAAAGTGTTGTTGTTTAGTCATGTCCCATGGACTGTAGCCCACCAGTCTCCTCTGTCCATGGGATTCTCCAGGCAAGAATACTGGAGTGGGTTGCCATTTCCTTCTTCAACATAAAAAAACTAAGTGTATAAGTATGTTGGGTCAGATAGCAAAATTGTGTTTATTTGATATGTTAGATGCAATCCCTGGGCATTAGCTCCTGTGAATTCTGCTCCCCTCTCCCACCTTGTTGGTGAGCTTGGGAGCTCAGGAAAAGATGGGCTCTGGCTTAGGAAGGAGGTAACCAGTGCAGAGAAAAGGGAACTTTTTACTGCGCACACTCCTTTGTTATTTGTGAGCTTCCAAGGGCTCTGGGAAGGTTGTAAGGAGGCAAGGGGCCTAAAGATGGGGGATTGCATGCTGGAAAACAGGTGCCTTGCTGGGTGGGAAGTGGGGGTGTCTGATCCGGGCTTGGAGGGGCTGTGGTGGTGGGGCCGGGCAGAGGGGGGACTCGAATGAATGAATGCCTGAGGGTTGAACTGGGAGAATAAAGCCATGAAGGAACCGGTCTCATTAAAGAATCCATTTCCCATTTTCAGCAGTTTGCTACATTAACAAGCTGAGCCGTGAAAGGATTAGATCCGCTAAGTGAGAGCCTGCTCTGTGCACCATTGCTAAACACATTTCAGAAAGCAGTGGATTTGCCTTAAATGAGTATCTGCTGGAGGAGCAAAGCCCTAGGAAAACAAAGGGGCGCGCCAGGGTAAGCTAATAATTCCCGCTGTGCTTTAAGGGCAATGAAATGACTGCAGCCCTGAGAACTGTTTCTCCCTCCCCTGCAGTTGGTATAAACATAAGAGCCATTTTGATGATCATATCGACACCTCGGCAGCAAGTGCTTTCCAGGTGCCAACAAAATGTCACTCTGCAAAGGGTTAAATGAACCCAAAGGCCTCAGCCTCAAATATTCTCCTCCTGCGCCCATTTAGTGAGCCCACCTATTAGAGAAAACAATGGGCATAGATTCATATCCTGTCTCCAAATAATCGAATGATACAAGAACAAATCTACCACCAGCTGCTTCGTCCCCTGCTCTGCTTTGACTGGGAGGGGAAAGCCAAGTTGCCAGCCGGGTCTAGCCTGACTCAGGCCCTAACTTGTGAGTCCTGCTATTCTAACCCTTTCTCTTGATCTGCTTTTCAGCCTGTCTCGGAGCACACAGCTCAGAGCAGCAGGGAAGTCGCTTAGCAAAGGGCCACCCACTTGCCTATTATTCCTCTCTCGCCTGTGACATGACACAAGAACAAAGTAGACATTAACCGCTACATTAAACCCAGAAAGAAAGTAATCAGTAACCTGTTATTCCCTTAATAAAGGGAAACACATGCAGTGTGAAATCCAGAAGACTAATCAATAGCCGCAGACAATGCAATGTGCCAAACAAATTGCAAATCAATTAGAATCCTTGTTTTCTTTGAAATGGTTCACTATATCTAAAGCAATTACTCCTTCATTAGACCTAATTTAACAGCATGACTGCCCTGGCTACAACTGGCAGCGTCTGGCTATCAAATGGAAGAATGGCAGCTTATTTCTGTCTGTCTAGCACCAATCAAAAAAAAAAAAAATTGAATTCCTTTATATGAGAGAAACTTTTAATGAATGGGTGGATATTTGTCTTAATCAAAATATCAGTACCCAAATGACGATACCTCCCTCCAAGGAAAATTAAAAGAGAAAAGAACCACAAGAATTACTGAATAAGAATCTGTGATTAAAAAATGTTTTTCTTCTTATTCTACTAAGCCTCATGTAAAGACGACATTTAAGTAGGTAAAGTCTTTTTAGCTTTTCAACCTAACACATCTCTTGATACCAGTTTGAGGACATTTGAGCAGAGAAGCCTCCTGAAACCTTCCAGAATTCGGAATACTCTTGTAAAATGATCGCTCAAAAAAGTTCTAGTTCACTTTATTTGTAAAGCTATTTAAAAAACAGCTTTATTGTGATATGATTTACATACAATAAAATTCACCCACTTAAAATGTACATTTGATGAATTCTGACACATGTGTACAGTCATATAACCACCGCCTCAATCAAGATATACAATATTTCTATCACCCCGATAAGTTCCCATGTCTCCTTTAGCAGAAGGTTCCTGCCCTTCATCCCTGGCCCCAGGCAACGTAGGTCTGCTTTCTGTCAGCCCATTTCATTTTTAGGAACAGGTTCCCATCCTGTGGAGGATATGGGACTAGAAAAATAACGGAAATAAGGTTTTTCTGCTGTTACAGGGGGAAATGATTTTATATGACTGGAACAGCAAGTAACAATCTCTCAGAACTGAAGAATAAGATGACAACTTTTGGGAAAGTAGATATGCTTAAGGAGATCAAACCATTTCAGAAGCCAAGGTAAAAATTCCTAAATGAACTGAAAAAATCTTAATAGTCCCAACTCCCATTATTAAATCATTAAACCTCAGAGGCTGATCACAGCTCCAAGAATTATCTTTTAATTTTCTGTTTCTGAATTATTTTCCAGCTATAAAATCAATCCATTTTGATTACATGAAATCCCAGTCTTACAGAATTACAAAAAGTAGGAAGGAAGGTCCTTGTGTTTCCATTCTTCCTAATAATTTTCAAAAGGCTGTTCTTTATAGCATTGTGGTAATAGCAAAACTTGGAAGCTGTGGGAGTTTGAGCATTAAATTAAGTCACACATGTTCCTGCTTCCCTTCATCCTTCCTTTGCTTCCCTCATAACAGCTTTCACTACCGCCTCCCCTCCTCCTAACCCTTCCTCTTCACCTCACATCAAATGGCTTTTCATTCTCTGCATCCTTTGCCTTTCTTCTTTTATTTTTTTTTTCTTCAAAGTTCAGGCAGGAAAATTCTTGCCCTGAGAGCACCCATGTCTTTTGCAAGCCACCCAACCCATTTCCCATCTCCAGCTCCTCAAAAGAAAATAGTCTGTCAAAGCCTTCACATTCTGAACGTCAATTTGTGCTACCCCACAGCACACCCCATCTTGCCCCCTTTAACCTTTCACTATTAACACTGTCACTCAGTCAGATTATTTTTTGTTTCTATTGGGTAGACTAACACTCATAATTTACCCTAGTCAATCAATCAATTAATCAACGAGCATTCACTGAAGGCCCGCTTCCCAGCAAAACCCGATTGCCTGGTTCTGAGAGTGGATGGATTTGTAAGTCTCCTGAGAAAGCATTTGTGATGGTGGGGGATGGGTTGAGGAAGTTATGAAGTTGAATCACCGTCTAAAGGTGACTTCTTTGGCGCGCAGGCTAAGCAAAAGCTGAGGCGAAAGTAAGCAAGAAAGAGGACGTTTCTCCTTTTCAACTCTCTGCACAGGCCTTAGAGTGGAAAAGGCTTTGTCATGGACACTGCAGCCACTCCAGCCCCAGGGCTTGGCTGAAAATGGAGTGGCCTCAGGGAGGAAGATGCTATAACTATCTGAAGAGTATTTTTAATTATTTAGATTAAATCTTCCTTAAGCCAGGGCTGTTCATGCTCTCCAAATTTGCGACTCTTCACGTGTAGCACCACCACCCTAACTGCAACCCCCAACCCCACCCAACCTTCCCAGCCATTCCACCCCCTGCCCAAGTTGTGCCAAAGCTTCGAGACAATTGTCAGCTGACCAGTAGATGAACACTTAGGCCAGGCGCATGGGGTTTCAGTTGGTGGTAGTTAAGGAAGAGAGAAGGCTTGGTCTCTGACCAACAAGTTTGTGTGTGCGTGCTGAGTTGCTTCAGTCATATCCAATTCTTTGTGACCCTGTGGACTGTAGCCCATGAGGCTCCTCTGTCCATGGGATTCTCCAGGCAAGAATACTGGAGTGGGTTGCCATGGTCACTTCCAGGGGATTTTCCGACCCAGGGATCGAACCCGAGTCTCTTAAGTCTCCTGAGTTGGCAGGTGGTTTCTTTACTACTAGCGCCACCAGGGAAGCCCAACAAGATGGTGACCACCACATAATTAGATACTGAATACATCAACGTGAGCTCTTCTAAGGAGAGAAATGGCAACTTTTAGCCTTTGTGAGGCAGAGAGACAAGGATCTTTTGGGTTTTCAGTTTCCTAAGACGGAGAAGGCAATGGCAACCCACCCCAGTACTCTTGCCTGGAAAATCCCATGGACGAAGGAGCCTGGTAGGCTGCAGTCCATGAGGTCGCTAAGAGTTGGACACAACTGAGCGACTTCACTTTCACTTCTCACTTTCATGCATTGGAGAAGGAAATGGCAACCCACTCCAGTGTTCTTGCCTGGAGAATCCCAGGGACGGGTGAGCCTGGTGGGCTGCCGTCTATGGGGTCACACAGAGTCAGACACAACTGAAGTGACTTAGCAGCAGCAGCAGCAGCAGCAAGACAGATAAAAATAGATTATAAAAGTTCCCAATAGAGAGTCTTCACAGAAAAGCTTTCACTCATAATTTTTTATCCTGCCGTATTCACTGGTTAAGTCACTGCTGGCAATTTGTGAATTGATAACAGTTATTTAAATGCTTTTTTGCAAACCAGTGTCCAACCAACCTGATGGCTCTGTTTCATAGGCTTTACATCATTCCTGCCCATGGCATGGAGACTGATTCTTGCCAGGGCACAGATAAAAGCCATAACGGAACGGTGACAGAACAAATGAAGCCCGTCCTTCAAAGCAAGTACGGCTCTTTGTTTGTTCTGCTATAGAAAAAGTGAATAGACGGGTCTTTTGCAAACTTTCAGGGTACCAACTTTTTATCTCCTTCTCCCACTCTGGGGAATAATCATTTCATTGAATCTTTTTCCTTGAATCTCTTATTGACCATTAATAGGAGAATTTTATCCACCATGGATGAATGTTAAATAATAGTTTTTTTTATATATATGTATAAATGCGAACCTCCTCTTTACCCGCCTCTGGTGACTCGGCGTCTTGCACCAGCATGGTATCATTCAGCTTCAGTTGCTATAGCATTTTCAAGAACCTCTCTGTTCTTGTCATAAATTATCTTTAAGTGAAAAAAGCTCAAAGGAGGTCTGCAGCAAACTGTATCAAATAATGAATTTGTAAGCGGTGGAAGAAAACACTTATCTTACTCATGCTCTTCTCCCATCGATTGTTCAGTGACCCTTCTTTGGGATACTGATGAGCATAACCCTGAAAAATGTTTGTGTTGTCTTTCTTTAACTGGCAGCCTGCGGGCTGCATGATCTAATAAATATTGGCAGGGCCAAATGAAATAATATAGAAGAGCTTCTCTTCTTTAAAGTCCACAGACCAAGAGACTCTTGTCACTTGTTAATATCTCCATCAAACACTGAAGTGTTAACATATGTGATACGACCACGCAATCAAGTAAGGACCGATTTGTTGACTAATTAAACCAACACAACAAGCTCTTTAGCACCTACAAGTGACAAGTTTAGAGCAGGCAAGTGGAAACTCTCAATTGAGCCCCCTTTTATGAGACTATCATGCCAAATTCAATTCTGACTGAGTAGTATTTGAATGTACTTGACTTCCACCATGTGCTGACATGCTTACAATAATTCATCATGGGTGACAATAGGCCAATATTAGAGATTTATGATATATACAAAACAGTTACAAATGAAATATAGCCCTAACATGGGTCTGCTTTCCTTACCCACTGCCTATTGATATTATAATTAATGGTCAATTACTTAGGGAAAAGAAAACGGAAAATAGTCATTACTGGTTGCAGTCATCATCAGATTTTTTGGGGGGGAGGGGGTGAATTCTGGAGGTAAATGAAACCATTTTCACAGTGATTGCTTCAAAATAATAAATGGACATGGATGCTTGCTGTTCTTGGCTCATTTTAGCAAAGAGAATGAGCTGATAATACAATTTTAAAGAAACCTGAGTGTAAATGAAGCCTGAGAAACAGAAAAGCATCCCAAGGTGTATTTTTGTGCGAGTAACTAACACATACATGTTACATCTGTATACATATATGCACCTCCCCCCACCTACCACCCAGAGGCTTTATATTCAGTTTTCTTGCTTGTAAATTGAAGCAGTCCCACTAAGTTATTTCTAATATCATTCTGAGCCCCAAAATTTCTTGGCCTCTGATTGATCTCTCTGTATTCAGTTTAGAGAAAGGAGAGGCAGCACACTTCCTGTTGGTTTTGGCCTTCTTCCTCTCTCCGTCCTCTGTATGCTCACTTTTTTGACCTTTATGTACATGTATCCAGATTTTCTGTACCCAGCCCCAGACTTCTGACTGACCCTGTCCTTGCCACCTGGACAATTCCACTTGTGGATAATCGAGACTTGAATGTATCTATAACATATACACCTACAGATATGAATCATGTATTCCAACCCCTTTTTGCCTATAGACATATTAGTACACAAGTCACAGTAGTAGTAGGCCCCCTAGGGCTGTTGAATTAACAGGGAAAACCAACTTGGGACTAACTACAGGTGCTAAAACAGCCCAGGTTCTATGCATCCCAGAGCTGCAGATCAGTAACCTGTATCCCAGATGTTAAACGTCTTCTTGTGTCCCAAATGCCTGGCTGGGAACAAGAATCAGCATCTGGTAAGATACCAAATAGGTTCTCATCAAACTTTGAAGTTAACCTCCAGATCATAAGTGGCCACATCTTGCCCATCAAAATGGCTGTCTGATAATTCCCTCACCTTGTGATGAAATGACTGATACTGTGCGACCTCCTGTCTCCCATCCCCCTTGAAGGCACAATCTTATTTTCCCCTTAATCTCTGGCTGGATTTTGTTCATTTTGAGTAGCCAGTATAGTCACACAACTCAAAAATAAATATTAAATAAAAGTGTATTCCTTGAAAAGACTTGATCATCGCTTCATCTCTGTCCACCCTGTTCCCCATCTTCCTTTTTGATCAATTCTTTAATTAGTTTCTTTAGAGAAGTATAAGCAAATATATATCTAATTTTGTTTTTTCCTCCCTTTTTTAACCAAAATGAAGGCTAAGAAGTTCCACAGCCCACCGTCTGAAAGCTGGAGAAGCAAAAATGCTGGTGGTATAACTCAGTTGAAGGCTAAAGACCTGAGAAGCAGGGTGCTGCTGTTACAAGTCCTTGTCTGAAAGCCTCAGAACCAGGAGCACGGATGTGTAACACCTGAGAGCAGGAAAAGACAGTTGTTCCAGCTCACTAAAGGAGAGAGAATTTGTTTCCATTCTTCTTGGGTTCCCAATGGATTGGATGACGCCTACCTGCATTGGTAAGAGAGATCTTTACTTAAACACCTTCACAGATACACTCAGAACTAGTGTTTTACCAATAATCTGGGCATTTCTTAGCCCAGGCAGGCTGACACATACAATTTGCTATCAAAGAGATACTGTAACTTCTTGATGCCTGTATTCCCAAACTGGGATACATTTACCACCGGTCTTCAAGGACATATACAGAAAGATATTTATTTTAATGGCTATAAATGTATTTTGTATCAGAAAAATTAATGATCAATATATTAAACATGAATATTGTTTCTTAGGATGAGTCTTAGATATGAAGCAGTAACTAATTTGGTTTAAAGTCCTTTTAAAGAGAACCATAAAGTAAATAATGAACAAACGATGTGTAGATATGGCCAGAAATATGGTATACAAAAGTTCAAGATTTGGGAAATGTTGCTCCATACAATATACGTATTTCTAAAAAGTACAACGTGTTTTCAAATTAAATTGCTTTAAAACTTTTAGAAAAAGTCACCAATTTAAAAAAAACCTAAAAGAAGTCTTTTCATAACTTGAATCATCACCATAGCATAATCATTCTTTACTGTAAAGATCTCAAAATTTCATGTTTTGGTTTCAAGTTGCTTTAAGAGAAAGACATATGTATTCAAGTTGAGAACCCTGATACAGTATTGGAGAGATAGTTAATGAGTTTCTGTATGTAAACATGGGAAGCACATGGCAATTCCTTTTTCAAAAACTACGCACATTTAAAAATAGTGTATGCAGTTGGGAGAACTTTGGGTTTATAGGTTGATGAGATATTTCAAAGAAAATTTTAGCATGTTTGAAAATATGGTGATTCTCTTTAGTAAATACAGAAATCAAAAAGTTCAGCATAAGAACAGAGTACTAGATTTTTTTATATGTACAGACACGTACACTTTGATTTTTGCTTTCAGTTGCAAATTACTGGGAGTAGAAATCTTTATGCTAAAAAAACTGAGAGCTTAGATTTTTTAAAAAATCCATTAATTTTAGTTTCTGTCAAGGTCCAGAGGATTTTTTACAGACTGCTTTAGAGATCAGATGGTCTCTAAAGAAATCAATCCAATTTCAATCGAAGAGCTATGTTGTGTTGGGATTTTTCATATAATCCAACTGCTAAATGATATCAGGGCTACTTTGATTTAAAAGAAGAAATACAGATAACTCACTGTTGTCAAGACTTCTACATTCTGATGAGATCAGCTGACCAAAATCCTTCCCTAAAGAGAAGGAATGCATTTCCATGATCAAGGGGAATCAACATTAATGAAATAACATCTGTATTGATATATTGATAGAATTTTATTTATTTGATAATATCAAACATATTGCTAATGCTCTAAGTAAAAGCCACAAGAGTGAGGATGAAGCATATGAAACATTTCTGCATTGTTCCTGAAACGCAGCTGAGCTCCTCAGGCCTACAGGTACTTCTTCAGCCTGTTGCCCAGAGGACCTCATGACTATACTCTCCAGATTTAGCAGATGGGAAGAGAACAGGATTGTGAATAAGGAAGGCCATCAGTAAGTCTAAATCTAAGAATGTGCTTCTATTGCAAAGGGAAAGGGAAGCAAATTTTTACTTTATTTTTATTGAAGTACAATTGATTTACAATACTGTGTTAGTTTCAGGTATACAGTGAAGTGATTCAGTTATGCATATAAATATATGTAATTATATTCTTTTCTATTATGGGTTGTTCCAAGATACTG
This sequence comes from Bison bison bison, assembly GCF_000754665.1. NCBI lineage: Eukaryota > Metazoa > Chordata > Mammalia > Artiodactyla > Bovidae > Bison > Bison bison. The sequence goes on along the minus strand of NW_011494613.1, from coordinate 2,324,977 downwards.
ACTATAGTTTTCGGTACTATACAGTAAATCCTTGCTGTTTATCTATTTTGTATAAGGTAGTGTGTATCTGTTAATCCCATACTTTCAATTCATCCTTCCCTACCTTCCCCTTTGCTGCTAAGTCACTTCAGTTGTTTCCAACTCTGTGCGACCCCAGAGACAGCAGCCCACCAGGCTCCCCCGGCCCTGGGATTCTCCAGGCAAGAACACTGGAGTGGGTTGCCATTTCCTTCTCCAATGCATGAAAGTGAAAAGTGAAAGTGAAGTCGCTCAGTTGTGTCCGACTCTTAGCGACCTCGTGGACTGCAGCCTACCAGGGATTTTCCAGGCAAGAGTACTGGAGTGGGGTGCCATTGCCTTCTCCAACCTTCCCCTTTAGTAACTGTGTATTTGTTTTCCAAGTCTGTGAGTTTGTTTCTGTTTTGTAAATAAGTTCATTTGGCTCAGCGGGTAGAGAACCCACCTGCTGCAGGAGACAGGAGATGTGGGTTCAGTCCTTCAGTTGGAAAGATTCTCTGGAGGAGGAAAATGGCAACCCACTCAGTATTCTTGCCTGAAAAAAGTCTCATGGACAGAGGAGCCTGGCAGGCTACAGTGCAAAGGGCTCAAAGAGTCAGACGTGACTAAGTGACTAAGCACAAGTACTATTTTTTAGATTCCACTTATAAGTGATATAATATTTGTCTTTCTTTGTCTGATTTACTTCACTTAGTATGATAATCTCTAGGTCTACCCATGTTGCTGCAAATGGCATTACTTCATTATTTTTTATGGCTGAGTAATATTCCATTGTGTATATGTACTGCGTCTTTATCTGCTGATGGACACTTAGGTTGCTTCCGTGGCTTGGCTGTTGTAAATAGTGCTGCTATGAATATTAGTGTGCATGTAACTTTCCTTTTTTTCAACTTTTTATTTTATATTGGAGTATAGTTGATTAACAATGTTGTGATAGTTTCAGATGTACAGCACAGTGATTCAGTTATACATATCCATGTATCCATTCTATTTCAAATTCTTTTCCCATTTGGGTTGTTATTAATCCACAGTATTGACCTTCCCTGTGTTATATAGCAGGTCTTTGTTAGTTACCCATTTTATTTTTTTAAGTTAAAAAATGTGTTTATTTTTGGCTGTGCTGGGTCTTTGTTGCTGTGTGCGGGCTTTCTGTAGTGGTGGTAAGCAGGGAGCGGGGACTACACTTTAGTTGTGGTGGGCAGTCTTCTCACTGTGGTGGCTTCTCTTATAGCCCATGGGCTCTAGGGTGTATGGACTTCAGTAGTTGAGGCACGTGGACTCAGGAGTTGCAGCTCACAGGCTCTGGAACGTGGGCTCAGTAGTGTGTGGCACATGGGTTTAGTTAACCCACGGCATGCAGAATCTTTCTGGACCAGGGATTGAACAAGTGTCCCCTGTATTAGCAAGCAGATTCTTAACCACTGGACCACCAGCAAAATCTGGTTATCCCTTTTAAATATAGAAGTGCGTACATGTCAATCCCACACTCCTTAACAATCCATTTCCCCCTGGTAACCATACATTTGTTCTTTAAGTTTGAGTCTGTATCTGTTTCATAAGTAAGTTCATTTGTATAATTTCTTTTTAGATTTGGCAGTGTAAGTGATATCATATGATGCTTCCCTTTCTCTGGCTAACTTCACTCAGTATGGCGGTCGCTGGGTCCATCCATGTTGCAAACAGCATTACTTCATTATTTTTAATGGCTGGGTAATATTCCACTGAGAAATCATGAGAAACGCTGGGCTGGAAGAAGCACAAGCTGGAATCAAGATTGCCGGGAGAAATGTCAATAATCTCAGATATGCAAATGATACCACCCTTATGGCAGAAAGTGAAGAGGAACTAAAAAGCCTCTTGATGGAAGTGAAAGAGGAGAGTGAAAAAGTTGGCTTAAAACTCAACATTCAGAAAATGAAGATCATGGCATCTGGTCCCATCACTTCATGGGAAATAGATAGGGAAACAGTGGAAACAGTGTCAGGCTTTATTTTTTTGGGCTCCAAAATCACTGCAGATGGTGATTGCAGCCATGAAATTAAAAGACACTTACTCCTTAGAAGGAAAGTTATGACCAACCTAGATAGCATATTCAAAAGCAGAGACATTACTTTGCCAACAAAGGTCCGTCTAGTCAAGGCTATGGTTTTTCCAGTGGTCATGTATGGATGTGAGAGGTGAACTGTGAAGAAAGCTGAGCACTGAAGAATTGATGCTTTTGAACTGTGGCGTTGAAGAAGACTCTTGAGAGTCCCTTGGACTGCAAAGAGATCCAACCAGTCCATTCTAAAGGAGATCAGTCCTGGATGTTCTTTGGAAGGACTGATGCTAAAGCTGAAACTCCAATACTTTGGCCACCTCATGCGAAGAGTTGACTCATTGGAAAAGACCCTGAAGCTGGGAGGGATTGCAGGCAGGAGGAGAAGGGGACGACAGAGGATGAGATGGCTGGATGGCATCACCAACTCGATGGACATGAGTTTGGGTGAACTCCGGGAGTTGGTGATGGACAGGGAGGCCTCGAGTGCTGTGATTCATGGGGTCGCAAAGAGTCAGACATGACTGAGCGACTGAATTGAACTGAATAGTCCACTGAGGGGCTTCCCTGGTGGCTCAATGGTAAAGAATCCACCTGCCAGTGCAGGAGATACAGGTTTGATCCCTGGGTCAGGAAGATCCCCTGGAGAAGGAAATGGCAAGCCACTCCAGTATTTTTGCCAGGGAAGTCTCATGGTCAGAGGAGCCTGACAGGATACAGTCTGTGGGGTTGCAAAAGAGTTGGATATGACTTAGCGACTAAACAACAATGACAAATATCCCATTGTATACATGTACCACGTCTTCTTTAGCCATTCCTCTGTCAATGGACATTTAGGTTGCTTCCATGTCTTGGCTATTGTAAAACAGTGCTGCAGTGAATATTGGAGTGCCTGCATCCTTTTGGTCCATGTTTTATTCTGGATATATACCTGAGAGTGGGACTGCTGGGTCATATTGTAACTCTTTTTAAGTTTTTAAAAATCATACTGTTTTCCACAGTGGCTGTAACAGTTTATATTCCTACCAATAGTGTAGGACTGTTCCTTTTCTCCACACCCTCTACAGCATCTATTACTTTTAAATGATGGCTACTCTGACCCATGTTACATGGTACTGCATTGTAGTTTTGATTTGCATTTCTCTAATAATTAGTGTGCTGCAGTTCATGGGGTTGCAAAGAGTCAGACATGACTTAGTGACTGAACAACAACAAAAATTAGCAATGTTGAGCATTTTCATGTGCCTGCTGGACATCTGGATGTCTTCTTTGGAGAAATGTCTGTTTAAATCTTCTGCCCTTTTGATTGGATTGTTTGGTTTTTCATTGTTGAGTTGTATGAGCTGTTTGTATATTTTGGAAATTAATCCCTTGTCGGTTTCATCATTTGCAAATATCTTCTCCCAGTCTGTAAGTTATCTTTTTGTTTTGTTGGTAGTTCCCTTTGCTGTGCAAAAGCTTGTAAGTTTGATTAGGTTCTACTTTTTATTTTTGCTTTTATTTCTATTGCCTTGGGAGATTGACCTAAGAAAACATTGGTATGATTTATGTCAGAGAATATTTTACCTATGATCTCTCTAGGAGTTTTATGGTGCCATGTCTTATATTTAAGTCTTAAAGCCATTTCCAGTTTATTTTGGTATATGGTGTGGAGTGTTCTAACTTCACTGATTTACGTTCAGCTGTCCAGCTTTCCCAACACCATTTGCTGAAGTGACTGTCTTTTCTCCATTATATATTCTTGCCTCCTTTGTCAGAGATTAATTGAGCATATGTGGGTGGATTTATCTCTGTGGAATTTATCTATATGTCTGATTTTGTGTCAGTGCTGCTGGTGCTGCTGCTAAGTCACTGCAGTCGTGTCCGACTCTGTGGGACCCCGTAGACGGCAGCCCACCAGGCTCCCCTGTCCCTGGGATTCTCCAGGCAAGGACACTGGAGTGGGTTGCCATTTCCCTCTCCAATGCATGAAAGTGAAAAGTGAAAGTGAAGTCGCTCAGTCGTGTCAGTACTACACTGTTTTAATTACTGTAGTTTTGTAAAATTGTATGAAGCCTGAGAGGGTTATACCTCCAGCTTTGTTCTTTTTCCTCAGGATTTCTTTGGCGATTTTAGGTCTTTTATGGTCATATAACTTTCAGGATTATGTGCTCTAATTCTGTAAAAAAAAGTTATGGATAATTTGATAGAGATTGCATCAAGTCTGTGGATTGCTTTGGGTAGTATGGCCATTTTAACTTTAATTCTTCCAATTCAAAAGCATGGGATGTAAGTGAATTCTTGTTATTAAAAGTCCTCCCAAATAAAAGTTTTGAAGGGTTCTAATCTAGATGCAGCTGAATATTTTTATTGATACTTTGTTACACTGGTTTATAAGATATAAGATCAGAAGGAAAAGATTTCTATTTCCCAAGTTGCTCATTTATAATTTCCATTAACAATTCTTTTTCTCCTTCATCACTGTCAGCCCTTCCTTACCCACTCTAATGTTTTGAATTAGTGGCTTTGAAAAAGACACTTTCTAGAAGGCTTTTAATAATGCCCATGATTTGTAATTTTGAAAATGTTTAGATCAGGTTACAAATTAGATTTCTTGGAACCCCAGTCCTTGATGTTTGTTAATTGGTGTTTCAAATGACCAAAAGACATCCCTCAAACCCCAAACAGAAAGAATAGTTCAAGGAAACTCTTGGAAGGATCTCAGGCTGCCTTTTGTGAAAACCCATCTTGTCTGATGAGCCAAAATTAGGATGTCAGGTCTAAAAAGTAACTTTGCCGTAGTTATGTATCCTTTGATTCTGTGTCAAGCAGTAAAAGTCATACAAACAACACATACTAATTATATAAAATATAAAATGTAGATGTACTTTAAGAATATAGACCTTATCTTTCACCACACTGAAATAACCTAATAGATTTTTTTTCTTCTTCCTATTTTTGGATAAGCACATATGTGTATATATACATACACACATATATTTAAAAAAGTAATCATGTCATGTCTGTGGTTTTACAATTTAAATTTGTTCACTTGGTAAATGGTTTACAATATCATTTTAATGGCTATATAATATTCCATCTACAGATGTTCCATAATGTATCAACTAATCTCTGATTGTTGAATGTTTATGACCCTTGTAAGTTTCATTTGCTTGAAAAATAATTCCAGATTAATGACTCTAAGAAATAGGTTATAGAAAAGTTCAAAATTCAAAATTGAGAAAATTTTCTTCTCCCTCATTTTTTGCCCTGTGATGCCAAAACCGTATGTCAACTAAAAAAATCAAAATATAGGATATTATTGTTTATAACTTGTGCCAAATCCAGGTCCAAAAAGAGTTACAAGACCTAGGTCTTACATTATTACTTTTAAACTAAAAGCAATTCATCTTCACCCTGCCTATGTACCAAACAGCATTTTGTAAGTGTTAGCATAATTTGCACTTCAATATTGTTTCATCAGTAATCAGTGGTTATAAGGGTTGCACAGTAATATTATAAGATTAATAATTTACAGTGTGAAAAAGCAATGAAGTTAAGAAAGTATAGTTAAGTCCTGTTTGTTCATAGATATCTCGTAATTGTGGTGGCCACACCATCCCTGTCTTTGTGAAATGGTCTCTGTGCAGAGACTGCCTGGCCTCTAGGTTTGATAAAGAGCCAAGTATCCCAACCACATCCCAGAAATGCTGATGATGCCAGTGACAGTCAAGCCAAGTTGCCTATTAATATGATCTAACCAAGATTATCAGAGAAGGCAATGGCACCTCACTGCAGTACTCTTGCCTGGAAAATCCCATGGATGGAGGAGCCTGGTAGGCTGCAGTCCGTGGGGTCACTAAGAGTTGGACACGACTGAGTGACTTAACTTTCACTTTTCCTTTCATGCATTGGAGAAGGAAATGACAACCCATTCCAGTGTTCTTGCCTGGAGAATCCCAGGGATGGGGGAGCCTGGTGGGCTGCCGTCTATGGGGTCGCACAGAGTCGGACACGACTGAAGTGACTTAGCAGCAGCAGCAGCGCAGCAGCAACCAAGATTATCTATCCTCAGGAAGAGGGTAATTCTAAGCAAAAGCAAAGAAACTTAATGTTTTAGTTTAACTTTCTGAAACAGTGAATATGGTTCACAGGTTGAAACTAGTCCCCCTTTCCCGTCCTCTTTTACTTCTGCTATGGATGGTAAGAAATTCTGGGTTCCAGTTTGGAAGAACTCACTGCTACCCCAGCCCACTGTTGGGCATTCTGGATCTTTCACAAACTGGCTCCAAACTATCTTCTGGGCTGTTTCTCACTTTTCTCCCTTCTCCTCCTGACCCTTTAGTCTATTCAAAACTCAGCAGTTAGAGTGAGCCTCTTCTAGTCTGTAAGTAAAGTGATGTCACTCCTCTGCTCAACTGTCCCCAACCCCAGTGGACCCTCCTTTGACTCAGAGTAAAAGTCAGAGGCCTTCAAAGCTCTCTCCAAGGGCCAGCTCCCCATGATCACTTTGAGCTCACCTACTCCATGCCCTCAACCCTGCTCATCCCACTTTAGCCACGTGGGACCCCTTTCTTCTGCTTCCTGAGTTTCCTCCTCCTGCCACTTCAGGGTTTTTATGCTTATTTCCTCTGTTTGAATGTTCTTCCCACACACACACGTGGCTTGTTCCCTCTGGTCTTTACATAAATATCATCTTTTCAGTGCAGCCTTGTCTGGCAACCTATAATAGATTAAAAATATGGCCAAGATGGTGGTACATCACGATATTGTGGCACCACCATGATGTGGTACAAGCCTAGAGGAGGGCTTCAGACATGGCTGGATCCAGGGGCCCAAAGGACATCTGTGAAACTGTCACTCTCCCTCTGTTTCTTGGACACTCTATCCAGATATTATCCACGGATTAATACCTCCAGAGAACAGAGTCTCTCCTGACAACAGCTCCAGACAACTCCTGGCATTGTGTCCAGTGACCATTCCTGAACTGATTGCTGGACAAGGGGCACAGTTACCCTTCTTCTGGCCAGGCTCACATTGTGGGTCTTTCCCCTTTGGATAGAGTTGGGAGCAGGGTCAACCCATCATCATATGGGATGGGTTCCCCTGGGAAAGGAGAGATCTTTTGCCAGGACAGCAAAGAACCATGTCCACTTACATTCTATTAGTAGCACTGTGTATCTAACTGTGGACAAACCCTCCCCGGTAGTAGAAAAGACACGGACGCTATTGATTTCTTTTCTTCCCCTTATGAAGAAGGACCAGTAACAAAGGAGGAGACATTTCATGTTGGATGGAGCAGCAGACAGAATGAATGCCAAGCTTTTTGATTGTCTTGCTTAGTTCCAACTGGTTTTCTACATGGCAGCTTTAGAATTTAGAGATGGGAGTGAGAGGAGTCCATAGTGTGGACTAATTCATGCTAAATAAACCTCCACAGCAACACCCACAACCTGAAATACAAGTGTTTCAGAAAACCCTGCCTTGAGGAGAGAGTTGAAGGGGGTGGGGAGAAGAGACTACATTTTATAGGGGAAAAAAAATAACCATGTTTAACAAAGATTTTGAGAACGAGGTAAAATGAGAGTATACAATGTCCATTATAGGGCAGAACTAAGATGAGAGAAAGGAATCAATATGCCTCAACAATACCTAAGAGATGTTTTTCATCTGAGAAATGATCTTAGGACCACTTTTGCTATTTTGAAATCCAGCCCAAGCACTTGTGAGATGACCTTTTATATACTGCATTTTGAGAGAACTATATATAGTTGGATACAATATCTTGACCTAAAGGGGAAAAATGAAGTAGAGAGAAAAATGGTGTTTCTGGGTATTCAACCAGAAAGCAGTACATGGCAGAAGAGAGAGTGCAGAGGCTGTACACTTGGCCCAGTAGAGCGTGCTGGCTGAAATGTCATTATCTGAAGGATTCTAGACATCTGCATTATTTTGCATGAGACTCCATCAGCAAGTGACTTAAGAGAGCGGGGAGGAAAAGCATTGTTTTTTCCTTTTCTTAAAAGCATCTTGTCCCAATTCTTGGCTTCACCTGCTTTGGGGTTGGGGGGGGCAGTGATGGGAGGAGGTGCTCCTGAGGAGAAAAGGTCACTGATTTCCAAAAGGTTAGAGATGCTTTTTTTTTTTCTTCCAAAGAATACCATTTCAGCTTGATATTATTTTAGTATTTACCACTCTGTATTGTCTTAGACCTCATCTTGGCAAAAGGCTCCTAAACAACTGCCACTTTTAGCATTGCTGCCAAAAGGCGCCTTTTCACAATAAAGCATGCTGTGCTTTGGCAGGAAATCAATAAAGTGAAAATCTGTTCTCATCATCCATACATTTACCATCACAATCAACAATCAAAGGCAAGACCTGGGTTCTTTATCCACAGGCTCCAGCCTCCCAATTTTCTGCTATGAAAGGCAGCATAAATTAGAACCCTCGGTTCCTGTTAGCTGGGCTTAATGGGTATGATTTATGAACCATTAAATGAGGTTATGTAAATTGATCCTCAGCAGAATGCTAGCGCCCAGGTGACAGGTGCAGTGCGCTCGTCCACAAGGGTTCTGCACAAATCAGATTTCAGTGACATTCAGTTTGAGGAAAGAGAAATATGTTGTCAACAAGGAAGTGATTTAAATAGTGCCCTGGGTTTGTCAGCAATTATGCCTTTCTCCTTAATTGCTGAAAACTATATAAATTCTAATAGGAAATAAATTAGTAATTTGCCAGTTAATGACAAGGGATATAAAGGAGAAGGGCTTATATTTTAAAAGCCATATTACCAGTGAGGCCATACACTTGGGTGATTTCACTCATGCCGTTCAAGTTGAAGAGATGCTCTAAAGCAAGAGTATAAACTTTGACACACGACAACTAAAATTACACTCATTGGCAACAGAAAAGAAAACTGGATTTACATAGAAAATGCCCTTGTGGAATTGCTTCATGTGTTCCATAGAAATGGAGATGTTACCCGGGTTTCTATTTGTCATCACCATTAACACCCTATGTGGCAAACAAATACTCTTTTTTAATCAGGCTGCAAAAAAATTTGCTTTATCTTTCAAAAACTTTTTTGGAAACCTGGCATCTGATCACTCAAGTCAGAAACACGCAGGGCTTTTAGCTTGACTGCCTCATTCAGAAAATACATAGCAAGAATGTTTCCTGCTATACTCTGTGTGGTGAAAGGAACAGGCTTTGTGAGTAAAGATGATGCCTTCACTTTGAGTCTCCAAATTAAAATGCCCAGTTAATGCTTGGGGCTAGTGCACTGGGATGACCCAGAGGGATGGTATGGGGAGGGAGGAGGGAGGAGGGTTCAGGATGGGGAACACATGTATACCTGTGGCGGATTCATTTTGATATTTGGCAAAACTAATACAATTATGTGAAGTTTAAAGATAAAATAAAATTAAAAAAAATAAAATAAAATAAAATTCCCAGTTAAAAAAAAAACCAGCAACAACAACAAAAAACCTGGGGGAGTGTATGCAAATTAATTTCACTAGTTTTAAAAATGAAAAAAAAAAATCTCAAATCCATTCCTCCCCTTTGGCTTGCTGGCCCTAATCAAGAATGTGGTGGCCTTTTGAGAAAGGCTTCTCCTGGGAAAGAGAGTTTAGTATCACCCCTGGCTTTTATCTGAAGCTGGTATTGTGCCTGTTTCCATGAGGCTGACCCCGTAAGAGGACACATATGGATGTGATAGAAATTCTCCCTGGTCCCTGGTCGAGCCTATTAGAGAGCTCAACAGGGGGTCTCCACCATTCTTTTTAGTAGTCATTTCTGCCTCACAAGTGCAGTTGTTTATGGACAGGGGAGCTGATTTGCACCACTGTGGTGCTATATGAAAGAGTGACGACAGGGCAGAGGTCAGATGTTTAAAGAGTTGTTGCTGTGGGCCCCTGAGAGAGGCTCTTCTTGCAGAGGAAAAAAACCAAGATGTCATTTGTGAACTTAGAAAAGAGCCTGAAAGGCCACAAGTGAAGAATTACATGACTGCTGATATCCATAGATGACTTCAGTGCTGGTGGGTAACAAATATTTTGTAGGTAGAGAAGGTTTATAAAAAGTAGCTTTATAACTGGTGTGGGAAAAAAACGCTTGGGGACTCATGCAGCAGTAAGGGTCCACCAGCTGTTTCACTTACTAGCAACATGATTTAGAAAGCATATGGCTGTGAGCAAGTTATTTTACCTTCTGGATATCAGCCCTGTCTCATAGGATACTATCGTGGAGATTAGATAATGCATGAAAGTGTAACATATATATATATGTGTGTGTGTGTGTATATGTGTGTTTATATACATATATATATTTATATGAAATAGCCCAAATTTTATGTATATATAAAGAGGGAGAGCTCAGTTTCTCGCTCTAGAACCTTGAGATACCTGTCCCTAGGTATCTCTTTCCATGTAAACACACCCTTTAATGCCAGATCTTCATGGTCCAATTACCTAAATGGACCAAACCCCTCCCATATATCTCTACTCTGGTCCTCCCTTGCATCCTATCCTGCCCAGAAATGTTATGTTGACTAAGAGCATGATTCTGAGTCATGTTTCTGGGATTTAATACTAACTTTCCTATGTGTTAGTTTTGTGAGACCTTGAACAACTTATCTTACCCATCTGTGCTTTAGATTCCTTCCGTAAAACGGGGATAAAATATAGGACCTCCTGCATGGGGTTGTTCTTGAGATTGAATGAGTTAATGTAAGTGATGTGCCAAGTATAGCATGTGACGAATAGTAAGTGCTGGGTATTGTTATTATGACAGCGCCTTCTACCTCTTGTCTCTTTATTCAAATATTCAATTGCTTGCCTGAACGAGGGCACTAACATATACTGAGCCCAGGTCATACACCAGGCACTTACTGTACATGGCCAAGATCTAAAATGTGTACTTTATCCCGACTTGGTAAGTGAAGTGGAAGCTCAGTGCAGTTAAGTAATCTGCCAAGAGTACAGGGCGAATAAGTGTAGAGCCAACCTTCAGACCCAGGTATGTCTGACCCCCAGTTCATGCTCTTTCATTGTGCATCACAGGCCCAGGACAAAACATTCACAGGCGTGGAAAAGAAATGGACCTCCGAGTAGGACTTCACCTTGGTGTGGTGGAAAGAACACTTGGCTCCAGCTCCGACACTCTGAATTTGTTTCCTCAC
>NW_011494613.1:2309159-2313661 GCF_000754665.1 Bison bison bison | reverse complement strand
CCTCACCTATAAAAATGGGCTTTCCTGGTGGCTCAAACAGTAAAGAATCTGCCTGCACTGCAGGGGATCTGGGTTCAATCCCTGGGTTGGGAGATCCCCTGGAGAAGGGAATGGCAACCCAGTCCAATATTCTTGCTTAGAGAATCCCATGAACAGAGGAGCCTGGTGGGCTCCAGTCCATGGGGTCACAAAGAATCAGACACAACTGAGCGATTAACACTGGAAACACCTATAAAGTCAGAGGTACTAGATTGGAGGCTTCCAAACTATGCCCCCCAAGCCCTTGGGTTTGTTCAAGATTGTTCAGGGCCCACTACAGAGGACAACGTTAGCAGCAAAACCCAAAGTCACCCTCCTCACCCCCACCATGAGATGCTCATCCCATCTAAATAGAGTAACGCTGGGACTCTGGATGAGGTGTTTATAATATCAAGATCAAAGCATCAACTCTAATATTCTGAGTATCTTTTTCAAATTCAAGAGAGTGAAAATATGACCCCAATCTATACTGAAATAATTTTCTATTCAGTAAACATTTCTCTGGTTCTATTACATGCAAGATACCATATTAGAGGTTGAATAAGCAACCCCACCTTCCCTCCAAAATTGTCTTGTAAGAACTCTTTGCTCTATACCGAGTGCTCTCTCAAGATGCATTTCTTTCAAGAATTGTGTTTTCAATTCACTTAAAAGTCAGAATGTGAAATGTTTCCCTAAAGCTCTTCACCTTTGGACTTTAGACCTTCATTTCCTTGAAGAATATTTTTATCCCTTCTCTTTCTCCATGTTTTATCAGTGTACTTTATCTTGTGAACACAACTCTGTGTCCAAAAAGAGCCTAACTCTTTGGTACTTTTTCAATAGAAAAAATACCCAAGTGAGCAACTACTGCCCTTTGGGTGGCAGACTGCAAGCTTTGCCAATGTTTTCCCTGTTGGCAGTCTGGGCACCAGCCCTTACAGGTCTTGTGCCCTTTCTTGTCCAAAAAGTTTATTCTAGGACAAGGCGTCACTTGCTAATTAAATTAGCTTCCCTCTTTGTGTTTTTATTCAATGGCGATTACACAAGGAATTCAGGGGCTCTTCTGTGACTTCGTTCCTAGGAGGCAACTTCTTCCCCACAGGCTCTAGAAACAATTCCCCTCTCCCTTTCTTATTTGTTGGAAGAGATCAATGAGGAATGTGACTCTTAGCAAATACTGCTGGGTGGAGGACAGAAAGCAAATGAAGGATTGGCTTTAAAATGAGGGCAGCAAGGAAAAGAGCTTCCAGATATTCCACAGGGTGGTGAGGGAGGGCTCTTCTTCACTTAGTTGTTGTTCAGTCGCTCAGTCGTGTCTGACTCTTTGCGACCCCAGGGAATGCAGCACACCACGCTTCCCTGTCCTTCACGGTCTCCCGGAGCTTGCTCAAGCTCTTGTCCACTGAGTCAGTGATGCCATCCGACCATCTCATCCTCTGTCACCCGCTTCTTCTCCTGCCTTCAATCTTTCCCAGCATCAGAGAGCAAAGTACTGGGGCTTCAGCATCAGTCCTTCCAGTGAATATTCAAAGTTGGTTTCCTTTAGGATTGACTGGTTTGATCTCCTTGCAGTCCATGGGACTCTCAAGAGTCTTCTCCAGCACCACAGTTTGAAAGCATCAGTTCTTTGATGCTCAGGCTTCTTTATGGTCGAGCTCTCACATCCATACATGACTACTGGCAAAACCATAGCTTTGACTGTCTGGACTTTTGTCAGCAAAGTGATGTCTCTGTTTTTTAATATGCTGTTTGTCATAGCTTTTCTTCCAAGGAGTAAGTATCTTTAAATTTCATAGCTACGGTCACTATCTGCAGTGATTTTGGAGCCCAAGAAAATAAAGTCTGTCCCTGTTTCCATTGTTTCCCCGTCTATCTGCCATGAAGTGATGGGACTGGATGCCATGATCTTAGTTTTTTGAATGTTGAGTTTTAAGCCAGCTTTTCACTCTCTTCTTTCACTTTCATCAAGAGGCTGTTTAGTTCCTCTTCACTTTCTGCCATAAGTGTGGTGTTATCTGTATTTCTGAGGTTTTTGATATTTCTTATGGCAATCTTAATTCCAGCTTGAGCATCATCCAGCCTGGCATTTCACATTAGGTTCTCTGCATACAGGGCCTCCCTAGTGGCTCAGACAGTAAGGAATCCACCGGGAGAACCTGGGTTCAATCCCTGGCTTGGGAAGATCCCCTGGAGAAGGGAAAGGCTACCCACTCCAGTATTCTGGCCTGGAGAATTCCATGGGCTGTATAGTCCATGGGGTTGCAAAGAATTGGACATGACTGGGCGACTTTCACTTTCACTTTTCATTCTGCATATAAGTTAAATGAGCAGGGTGACATATACAGCTTTGACGTACTCCTTTCCCAGTTTGGAACCAGTCCATTGTTCCATGTCTGGTTCTAACTGTTGCTCCTTGACCTATTTACAGGTTTCTTAGGAGGCAGGTAAGGTGGTCTGGTATTCCCACTTCTTTGAGAATTTTCCACAGTTTGTTGTGATCACACAGTCAAAGGCTTTAGCATAGTCAATGAAGCAGAAGTAGATGTTTTTCTGGAATTTCCTTGCTTTTTCTATGATCCAACGATGTTGGCAATTTGATCTCTGGTTCCTGTGCCTTTTCTAAATCCAGCTTGTACATCTGAAAGTTCTCAGTTCACATACTGTGGAAGCCTAGCTTGAAGGATTTTGAGCATTACCTTACTAGCCTGTGAAATGAGTACAATTGTGCAGTAGTTTGAACATTCTTTGGCATTGCCCTTCTTTGGGACTGGAATGAAAACTGACCTTTTCCAGTCCTGTGGCCACTGTTGAGTTTTCCAATTGCTGACATATTGAGTGCAGCACTTTAACATAATCTTTTAGGATTTGAAATAGCTTAGCTAGAATTCCATCACCTCCACTAGCTTTGTTTGTAGTAATACTTCCTAAGGCCCACTTGACTTCACACTCCAGGATGTCTGGCTCTATGTGAGTGATCATACCATCGTGGTTGTCCAGGTCATTAGAACTTTTTTGTATAGTTCTTCTGTGTATTCCTGCCCATCGTCTTAATATCTTCTGCTTCTGTTAGGTCCATACCATTTCTGTCCTTTATGGTGCCCATCATTGCATAAAATCTTCCCTTGGTATCTCTAATTTTCTTGAAGAAATCTTTAGTCTTTCCCATTCTATTGCTTTCCTCTATTTCTTTGCATTGTTCACTTAAGAAGGCTTTCTCCTCTCTCCTTGCTATTCTTTGGAATTCTGCATTCAGATGGGTATATCTTTCCTTTTCTCATTTGCCTTTCACTTCTCTTCTTTTCTCAGCTATTTGTACGGCCTCCTCAGACAAACATTTTGGCTTTTTGCATTTCTTTTTCTTGGGGTTGATCTTGATCCCTGCCTCCTGTACCATGTCACGAGCTTCTGTCCATAGTTCTTCGGCACTCATCTATCAGATCTAATCCCTTGAATCTATTTGTCACTTCCACTGTATAATCATAAGGGATTTGATTTAGGTCATACCTGAATGGCCTAGTGATTTTCCCTATTTTCTTCCATTTCAGCCTGAATTTTGCAATAAGGAGCCACAGTCAGCTCCAAGTCTTGTTTTTTGCTGACTGCATCTTCACTTAGGAAAACTGCTTTTTAAGACACCATGGTAGTTGGGAAAGTACGATATAATCTAATAGGACTAGATTTAAGAAAACCCTGGAGACTGATCTTATTATTAATGGGAGGATTTAGAGATTCTGACACCCTGATAACCCCAGAATATCTGTGACCACCTCTGTCTGTGAAAAAAAAAAAATTGGGTAAACTTGACAGGCTACCACAGAAGGTGTGTGTGTCTATGTGTGTGCCCACACTCACGTGTGTTTTGTGTGAGGGTATTTCAGCTTCACAATCTAAACCAGTGGCTCACAACGGGAGTATCTGGGGAAGCTAAGAAAAAAGTGATATAGGCAAATGTTGGCTCCATCCTTTGAGATTCAGATTCTGGTATAAGCCGTGCATCCTTCCTTTTTGAAAAGCTTCCCAGGAGATTATGATGCCCAGTCAGGCTGAGAATCACTAGTCTAAGCAAAACCAGGCACTGAATGCCCTCATCATAATATCCTTGGCTTTTGTGGCTTTTGTGGCCTGCTAAGTGTCAATGAGCCGTGTGCCACACCATAGGGACAAGGTGTCCAACTGGTTGATTGCATATACAGAATATAGTTGTCACTTTCTTGGGTCTGTAAATTCTCTGTTCAGGGTTTATTCCTGAAATAATACTCAGTTCAGTTCAGTTCAGTCACTCAGTCGTGTCAGACTCTTTGCGACCCCATGAATCGCAGCACACCAGGCCTCCCTGTCCATCACCAACTCCTGGAGTTCACTCAGACTCACGTCCATCGAGTCAGTGATGCCATCCAGCCATCTCATCCTCTGTCATCCCCTTCCCCTCCTGCCCCCAATCCCTCCCAGCATCAGAGTCTTTTCCAATGAGTCAACTCTTT
>NW_011494613.1:2305776-2309059 GCF_000754665.1 Bison bison bison | reverse complement strand
GTCGTGTCAGACTCTTTGCGACCCCATGAATCGCAGCACACCAGGCCTCCCTGTCCATCACCAACTCCTGGAGTTCACTCAGACTCACGTCCATCGAGTCAGTGATGCCATCCAGCCATCTCATCCTCTGTCATCCCCTTCCCCTCCTGCCCCCAATCCCTCCCAGCATCAGAGTCTTTTCCAATGAGTCAACTCTTTGCATGAGGTGGCCAAAGTACTGGAGTTTCAGCTTTAGCATCATTCCTTCCAAAGAAATCCCAGGGCTGATCTCCTTCAGAATGGACTGGTTGGATCTCCTTGCAGTCCAAGGGATTCTCAAGAGTCTTCTCCAACACCACAGTTCAAAAGCATCAATTCTTTGGCACTCAGCTTTCTTCACAGTCCAACTCTCACATCCATACATGACCACTGGAAAAACCATAGCCTTGACTAGACGGACCTTTGTTGGCAAAGTAATGTCTCTGCTTTTCAATATGCTATCTAGGTTGGTCATAACTTTTCTTCCAAGGAGTAAGTGTCTTTTAATTTCATGGCTGCAGTCACCATCTGCAGTGATTTTGGAGCCCAGAAAAATAAAAGTCTGACACTGTTTCCACTGTTTCCCCATCTATTTCCCATGAAGTGATGGGACCAGATGCCATGATCTTCGTTTTCTGAATGTTGAGCTTTAAGCCAACTTTTTCACTCTCCACTTTCACTTTCATCAAGAGGCTTTTGAGTTCCTCTTCACTTTCTGCCATAAGGGTGGTGTCATCTGCCTATCTGAGGTTATTGATATTTCTCCTGGCAATCTTGATTCCAGCTTGTGCTTCTTCCAGCCCAGCCTTTCTCATGATGTACTCTGCATATAAGTTAAATAAACAGGGTGACAATGTACAGCCTTGACATACTCCTTTTCCTATTTGGAACCAGTCTGTTGTTCCATGTCCAGTTCTAACTGTTGCTTCCTGACCTGCATACAGGTTTCTCAAGAGGCAGGTCAGGTGGTCTGGGATTCCCATCTCTTTCAGAATTTTCCACAGTTTGTTGTTATCCACACAGTCAAAGGCTTTGGCATAGTCAGTAAAGCAGAAATAGATGTTTTTCTGGAACTCTCTTGCTTTTTCAATGATCCAGCGGATGTTGGCAATTTGATCTCTGCTTCCTTTGCCTTTTCTAAAACCAGCTTGAACATCTGGAAGTTCATGGTTCACGTATTGGTGAAGCCTGGCTTGGAGAATTTTGAGCATTACTTTACTAGTGTGTGAGATGAGTTCAGTTGTGCGGTAGTTTGACCAAAATACTGCCAACACCAGCAAAGGTAGAACTCTGTCTTAATTCATGCCTGTAATCTCTTTGTGAGGTCATTTATGCCCTCTGGATAACTCAAGCCCTCTAATAATATTTAATCTGACCTAGTGAAAGTGAAGTCACTCAGTTGTGTCCGACTCTTTGTGACCCCATGGACTGTAGCCTACTAGGCTCTGAGGAGCCTCTCAGTCCATGGAATTTTCCAGGCAAGAGTACTGGAGTGGGTTGCCATTTCCTTCTCCAGGGGATCTTCCCAAACCAGGGATCAAACCCGGGTCTCCCACACTGCAGGCAAATGCTTTGCTGTCTGAGCCACCAGGGAAGCCTTCAGATTCCTAAGCCAGATACCTTAGGAATCTGATCTAAGGAATCTGATCTAAGGGATAGATAACACCGAGAGGCCACAATTTCAGTGATTTTTGTTGGTGGTATTGTTTGTTTTATTGTGAACTATATCTTGAGACAAAAGCTTAATAGACTGCATCAATCTTTTTTTTTTTTTTTTAAACTTGAAATGTTGACACCTAATGTAATAGACCAGGAAGCTTAACACTATACTTTAGTCCCAAATCAGCAAACTGGCCTTAGGATCAGATAGCAGTGCTCTGGAGCTACAGATATGGCCTGTAAACTGGTGCCCCCTCACCTCAGCCCCATATACACATAGTCTCTCCTCTGTGACTCACTGGACACAGTCTTTAGAATGGTCTTCTTTAAACCCCTTTGCATCATGTCACTTTCTCTCAGGAACTTCCAGGGACTTCCTGCTGTCAATCATTTTAAATCAAAATTCATCTAAGCAGGTCTGCCTTCTAAGTCCACGGTGACCTCCATTTTTATTGCTTCTCAGCATAGACCTCTCTCCCTCTTCACCAGGCCAAGAAGAGCTACAGAACTCTTATTTATGCTTAATGCTGGGTGATACTCACTCTGCCTAGACCCTTCCTGCTTCTGGTTCAGCTTGTATGTCTGTGGTCAGCAGGGCTGGAGCTTTATTTCTAGGGCCCATTTTGATTCCACCCCAGAAGCAGTTGCTCTGTGCCATGGCAGGGTGAACCCCCACCCCCACCTTTCCTCTATTTCATGCTGGCAGTGTCCCTTTTGGCCCCAAGAAGTCCCCTGCCCCCATCTGAGTCCTCCTCCACAGCATGGCTCAGGACTGACACCTTCAAGGGAACTTTCTTGTGATTCGCTTCATTTTGTATTTGCGTGTATGGACTAGCCTGCTTGCACTGTTGGCACTGACTTTGTGCTCAGTTGCTCATCGTGCCCAGTTGTTTGCAGCCCCATGGACTGTAGCCCGCCAGGCTCCTCTGCCCATGAAAATTTCCAGGCAAGAATACTAGAGTGGGGGCCCATTTCCTCCCCCAGGGGAATCTTCCCAACTCAGGGATCCAACCCACATCTCTTGCATCTCCTGCATTGCTAGGTGGATTCTTTACCACTAGTGCCACCTGGGAGGGCCCTTGCATTGACTTTACATGGTCCTAGATTGTGGTCTCTGCTGTATTCCACATCACTGCTGCTGCTGCTAAGTCGCTTCAGTCGTGTCCGACTCTGTGCGACCCCATAGATGGCAGCCCACCAGGCTCCCCCCATCCCTGGGGTTCTCCAGGCAAGAACACTGGAGTGGGTTGCCATTTCCCTCTCCAGTGCATGAAAGTGAAAAGGGAAAGTGAAGTCGCTCAGTCATTTCCGACTCTTAGCAACCCCATGGTCTGCAGCCTTCCAGGCTCCTCCGTCCATGGGATTTTCCAGGCAAGAGTACTGGAGTGGGGTGCCATTGCCTTCTCTGTCCACATCACTAGCTGGATTGTTAACTCCTACAGAGCAAGCATTTTGCCTTCGGCTATTTCTATATCCCTCTTAGGTGTGGTGAACATAAGCCATAATAACTGGTGTTCTTTGTGATGACTGTGGCCTGCAGGCTCTGTCTAGAGTGAGCTCTTGGATGCTTGTGGTCAGCTTTTGGATGCCCCCCCCCCCCCCCCCC
>NW_011494613.1:2295213-2305676 GCF_000754665.1 Bison bison bison | reverse complement strand
CCCCCGCCGCCCCACCCTGGGCTGTGAGAATATAGGAGCACTGTACCCCTCTGAGGTGAAACAGAGGAAGGCAGGGCACACCAGCCAGATGCAGGCTGTGGTGGGAAAGCTTCCAGTGGTACAGATTAAGCTGATCCCTGCACAGGCCTCACTGCAGCGGAGCCTGCCCCCTCCCCTCCCCCACTTCCTTGTAGCCTCTTCCTGTTGCTTAGCCAGATCCACTTCCCATACCTGGAAGCAGAAGGAGAGAGGAGATTGTTTTCTGCTACCCACAGCAACATTCATACAAAGTGAGCCTCATTAGACTTGGTGGCTGAACTCATTTGACTTGCCACAACCCTGAATTCAACAGGACTCAGGACTCTCTGATTTGGCAATGGCTTCAGGGCAGCTTTCTGAAGTATCAGACTTCTGGATAAACCTCAGCCCCAAGTCTGTCTTGGTTGGCTTGAGTACTCTGTTCACATCAGCCACAATTTGAATCCTCTCTACTGCCTTCCCTGAAGAAGTAGACTGCTTCCCATTCCAGCCCTTCATGTTGGTCCTGAGGGGCTTTAGGGTCTTAGTAATGATGAAAAGTGAAAGTGTTAGTCACTCAGTTGTGTCTGACTCTTTGAGACCCTATGGACTATAGCCTGCTACACTCCTCTGTCCATAGAATTATCCAGGTAAGAATATGGGAGTGGGTGGCCATTCCCTTCTCCAGGGGATCTTCCTGACCCAGGGATCGAACCTGGGTCTCCTGCACTGAAGGCAGATTCTGTACCATCTGAGCCACTAGGGAAGCCCTTAGTAATGATAACACCACCTTTCTCCCAGGAAACAGCTTAGGCTCCTACTTAAAAGTGTTTCAAAGTCAACAGACCTTGATACTACTGTATAAAGTCAGCACATGGTCCCCTTATTTTACAAAAGGGAAAGGGAGGCAGGTAGTCATCAGGACACTTGCTGGGGCCAGAGGGGAGAATCATTATATGCTTTTTCTCTCTTGTACCTTCTACATCTTTGTCTTAATTTTAAAACCAAGATATTCTATGAAACCATCTCAAACCAATATTAAAATGCCCCTCTAGGTGCACTCAGCTTGTCAAATGTTATTAAAAATAAGAAAAGTATATGCTCTATTTTTATGATTTGTTAAAAAAAAAAAAAAAGTCCTCTAGTCAGTCATTTCTGATTCAATCAGGTGAACTGGGAGGCTGTGAATTTTTAAGGGAAGTGTCAACAGCTTTCAAAAGGGTGCAGAAATCTTTGATCTGAACATTTATCAGCCTTGTCATTCCGTTTCCATTAACTCCACTAATTCACCCTCCTGATTCCCCCGTTTTTATTAAAGGGGTAGGTTGACCACTATTAAGGTAAAAAGTTAAGATGTGGAGAGAACTTTGGGGAAACTGCCTGTATGCTGAACAAGTTAGATAAGGCTTCCTTAGACTGGGGTTTAAACCCTCACACTGAACCAAACTGCAATCCAGGACAGTTCCTCTGAGCCTGGCTGCTGCCTCAGGGTTCTTAATGTTGTTGGGGAAGGGAGTACGAGGGGTGGGCAACATCTTTCACTTCTCCTTTCCTTCGCTGAAGAATAAATCTATTGTTACTTGCTCTTGCCTTATCCTCATGTTGCTACTTAATACTACTCACATCAGTCAGTGTTCTTGAACACACTGGTAATAAATACCCTGAGGCAGTTTTCCACTGCATCTAGGATACTGCTTTCTGATTCCCTGGCCATGAGGATCCCATCTTCCCAGATCTCTCTCTCTCACACACGCACATGTCCTCCTTCCTGCCTACCTACCTGTCTGCTGGGCTTTAACCCAACAGACTATCCTGACCATGGCTCCAACACATGAGAAACAGATCAGGATAATCACCCTGCTCATTTCAGATGTAATGTTTGCACTTTTTCAGGTAACTGGGGAGAATGCTACGATGTGCCCTTTAAATGTCTCTTTTTTATATTTAAACAAATTTTTATTTTATATTGGGGAACGACAGAGGATGAGATGGCTGGATGGCATCACTGACTCGATGGACGTGATTCTGAGTGAACTCTGGGAGTTGGTAATGGATGGGGAGGCCTGGCGTGCTGCAATTCATGGGGTCGCAAAGAGTCGGACACGACTGAGCGACGGATCTGATCTGATCTGATAGTTGATTTACAATGTTATGTTAGTTTCAGGTATATAACAAAGTGATTCAATTATACGTACACATATATCTATTCTTTTTCAGATTCTTTTCCCATATAGGTTATTACAGAGTATTGAGTATCCTTCCCTATGCTATACAGTAGGGTTTTAAAAAAAATATTTTTGTTTTGTTTTCCTTATTTGTTTTTATGGAAATTAATTCCTATTGTACGGCATTGTGATTTGGTTATTCATATATATACATCCTTTTTTAATATTCTTTTCCAGAATGGTTTATCATAGGATGTATTTTTTAATTGGAGGATAATTGCTTTACAATGTTGTGTTAGTTTCTGCTGTACAACGACATGAATCAGCTGTCAGTATACACATATCCCCTCCCTCGTGAGCCTCCTTCCCACGCACCCCAATCCCACTGCTCCCGGTTGTCACAGAGCATCTAACTGAGCTCCTTGGGTTATGCAGCAGCTTCCCAGTAGCTAGCTATTTTACACAGGGTAGTATATACATATATGTCAGTGCTATTCTCAGTTCATCCCGCCTTCTTCCCCCGCTGTGTCTGCAAGTCTGTTCTCTACATCTGTGTCTGTATTCCTGCCCTGCAAATAGTTTCATCAGTACCGTAAAATGAGTTTCTTTGTAAGAGAAAGCAACAACTACCACAAACTTACCTGGAAGGTACAGACAAAAAATGAAGATAAGTCATTTAAAATGCTTGTCCTCTGTGGAGGTGGCTTAGGTTGAGAAAAAAAGGTTTCATGGAATAAGAAAAAAATCCCTTTCCACCTAGTGGCTTCCTAGGATATTGCCATTATGGTACCTTTAACCCTATGGCCGCAATTGTGAGCCTTGGTGGGTTAGGAAAGGTAGCCTGTGCAGCACAGAGGCGTCTGCTCTGCAGAGCACAATACCCCCATGTCAGGAATCGTGAGCGCTGGGCACACCAGCCGGATGTGTTGGGAGAATCAAATTATTTAACTGACAGAATCACATTTCTTTTACCCTTACCAGGGAATGTCATTCTGGTGACTGAGACTATTATCAGTGTTAAATTCATCAACCATATTTACTAAATATAGAAGAATTGAAAAGAATATTTACTCCTAATGACCCAAATGCTGATAGTAGTATCAGCTAGGGTCTACTTTTAGGAACATAGGAACAAAATTAGGGGGAAAATGTGAATAAATTCTAGTTATTTTCTTAAGTGAGGGTACATGGTACACATAATGTGGAAATAATAGCAAATCTTCCTAACAAACATATACA
Source organism: Bison bison bison (assembly GCF_000754665.1). Taxonomy (NCBI): domain Eukaryota; kingdom Metazoa; phylum Chordata; class Mammalia; order Artiodactyla; family Bovidae; genus Bison; species Bison bison. The sequence continues at coordinate 2,302,254 of NW_011494613.1, read as the reverse complement.
AATTGCATTCTGCCCGACAACAGTGAAACTGAAGACGTTGAAAACTGTGATCATTCACTCCCAGCTTCATCTTATTCTTCTACCCTTGTTACTTACCCCTTTACTTTTACTTCCTTATTTATTTTACTTTTGATCTCATGGTGTATGTATGCCTATATCACCTCAAGTTCTTAAAACAAGTAAAATGTACATAAAATAAATAGGGCTCATACTGTTAATGACTTGGAAGGAGTGTGAGAAACTTGATATTTCAGTAGGAATATCTCTTACAAGCCACCTCTGGAATTTACCACTGAAGAGGTTTCCCACCAGAGTGAAGGGAAGCAGTCTTCTCAGATCATGTGAGTTACCTAAGACAGCTGCTATATCATACTTTTTTTCTCCCCTTTATATTCCATATAGTAAAATATCAAATGTGAGGCATCTGTTGACAATAAATCATTAACTTGTATTCACATCACTCCGTGGCATTTCTTCTTAGAACTATAAACATCTGTTATTATTTTAAGGTTGGGTCTCAAGGAATCTAAATCCAAAATGTGATGATAAAAAGCAAGTGATAATGGTTTTTGGAAGTATAGCAGTCCCTTATTTGACAGATTGCTGAACTTAAATGATAAGCTTCAGTTACAAAATAGTAGAAAATGAGGTTTAAGATTTAAGTAACATCAATGGAGAAGGCATTGGCAACCCACTCCAGTACTCTTGCCTGGAAAATCCCATGGACCGAGGAGCCTGGTGGGCTGTGGTCCATGGGGTTGCTAGGAGTCGGGCATGACTGAGCAACTTCACTTTCACTTTTTGCTTTCCTGCATTGGAGAAGGAAATGGCAACCCACTCCAGTATTCTTGCCAGGAGAATCCCAGGGACGGCGGAGCCTGGTGGGCTGCCGTCTATGGGGTCGCATAGAGTCAGACACGACTAAAGTGACTTAGCAGCAGCAGCAGAGAGTACAACTGAGTAAGATTTTAGAATAATGCTCATGAATATATAATATCTAAAAATATCTTCTGTGACATTACTTGCAAGACCTGGGTAAAGGAAATTATAATAGCCATGTGTATACACATATGAGCTTCTCTGTTGGCTCAAATGGTAAAGAATCTGCCTGCAGTGCGGGAGACCCAGGTTCGATCCCTGGGTTGGGAGATCTCCTGGAGAAAGTAAGGGCTACCCACTCCAGTATTCCTGCTGCTGCTGCTAAGTCGCTTCAGTCATGTCCGGCTCTGTGCGACCCCATAGATGGCAGCCCACCAGGCTCCTCTGTCCCAGGGATTCTCCAGGCAAGAGTACTGGAGTGGGTTGCTATTGCCTTCTCCAATGCATGAAAGTGAAAAGTAAAGTTTCTGGGGCTTCCCTAATGCCTCAGATGGCAAAGAATCTATATAGCAGTTATCAATTTACAACATAATTTTCTAAATTTATTGTCTATTTTGATTATTGTATCTTCTTTGTGAAGTAGGTTTTATAGATCTTATTTTAAAATTGGGAAAACTGGACTCATAGAGGCCAAATGACTTGCTCAAGGTCATACAGTCAATCATTGAGAAGGACCTCAGGCAGGGCAGATACTAAAATTCCCATTATATAAATGAGAAAAAAAAACTCTCCGGAAACACTTGCCTGAGACTATGAGGATTGTGGTCAGTGGAAGCTGAACGAAGAAACAGACTTTGCCTTTGGCCTGCATTTCTCTTTTGGTCAGTGCCTTGCAGAAAAACCAGACCTATGACAGTTGGGTTTGGGAAGGTCTTTGGAGGCAGATCAGAGACAAGCATCACCCCTTCCCTAGGAGTAACTCTGTTGCTCAGTTCTCCTAGTACCCTGCTTTCCCTCTGTGCTTCTTCTCAGGGTTTCCCAGTATCATTGTCAGTGCTGCCAGGACTGGTGGGATGATGGTGGAGAGAAGCCCAGGCCGTGTGCTCCCAGTGTGACTCTGCTGCGTTCCCCAGGCCCCTCATGGTCCACACAGACTTGACTGTGACCTCCTCCTGTTTTCATCTCTCCCTATGATCTTTCAGTGATGGCAGCTCCTGACAATACAAAACAGCTCATTCTATTTGTTTTTCTTACTAGAAATGACAGAGAGAGAGAATCTAATAAGCATGGTTCATCTTTTTATTATTATTGAAGTAGATTAATTTACAATGTTATGTTAGTTTCTGGTGTACAGAAAAATGATTCATGTCCAAAGGGGAGAAATGTAGAATAATTCCCACCTAAGTTTGCATAGATGATGGGTCATTGTGGCTGAGGCAGGGCTGGGAGACTTCACAGGGACAAAGGGGTTTGGATTGGATCTTGAGGTGTACAGACTTTTGACCGGTCTAGGAAGGAGAGGTCCTGAAAGGGGGCCTTATAGACAGAGGAAACAGCACGTACAAAGGCTCAGAGGCTTGGCTTGAGATAGCACACCATGTTCAGGAAGAGCGAATCGTCCTGTGTGGCTGAAATGCCAAGTCTGTGGAGGAGCACGCAAGAGATGAGGCTGGAAAGTTAGAGAGGGCTAGACTTGTGACCCCCACTAGGAGCATTAGGGACTGTGAAGATCTTTTCTTTGGTTGTCATGGTGATTAGGGATTATTACTGAGAAAGATATTGTGCACAAAGAGGAAAATTGCTGTGTCTCAAAGCCAGTAGGGGGCTTCCCGGGTGACTCAGTGGTAAAGAGTTTGCCTGCTAACACAGGAGACACAGGTTCGATCCCCTGGAGAAGGAATTGGCAACCCTCTCCAGTATTCTTGCCTGGGAAATCCTATGGAAGAAGGTGCTTGGCAAGCTATAGTCCACGAGGTTGCAAAAGACTTGGATGTGACTCAGAGACTAAACAACAACAAAGCCAACAGGGCTTTCATCGAGAAACACTAGGCTGGACCCTGAAGGCCTTTCAAAGTCTTATCAAGGAATTTAGATTTTTATCTCAAGAAAGATAGTGGTGAGAATAAGGAGTCTGGAATGGTCTCTAGATTTTGGTTGGGCAGTTGGTTGGGAGGTAGTTCGAATCACTGAGGCTGGGATTATGGGGAGGAGGGGGCAGAGGTGACAGATGGTAGGAAAGATGAACTCTCCTTGCACATATCACAGATGGATGGAGGAGGCATCTGTGGGAGGCACTGCTTAGCTCAGGAGAGAGGTTGGAGGAGAAATGATGACTGGGGAGCCCTCAAAACATCAGTCAGGTCAAGTCATAGGCATGAATAGGTCATCCCTGGTGAATGTGAATCTTCAAGGTCAACTTTTAATCTCAGGAAATTTTCCTGCTTCCTGTTCAGTGTGTTCACAGGAAACACCAATTAAAATTAATTCCAACCTAAGCAAAATATAATTAGGGAGATAAACTTGCTGCCAAAAATATAATGAACTCCAGAATGAAATGTGAAATTGATATTAGCTCACTTATCTGATACATTTATAAGATGCTCTACAAAACCTGGTAAGTTAGGGTGGGAAATATTTTAGACATTTTAAGGAGATTAGTAACAGAAAAAGAAACAAAGGTATGTCTTCCTCTTCCTTCTTAGGACTCTCTCCCATTTAGGCTGGGTGATTTGGACTCTGAAAGTCTCTGGTCTCTTCGTTCAGTTAAAGTTTTTTCTGACATACTGCATTTGCCTAGAAGGAATATACAAAATTCATTTCTGCTCCCTCTTGCTGCAGAAATTACACTTAGCCACTATTGTTAGTCTGAGTATGCCTGCCCACAATACATTTTAAAAATACATTTAATGTATTTAATGTATAATTTTTCTATGATCTAGTGATTTAAATCTTAGTTTCAGTGGAGAAAGTCAAGCCGCTGGAAATATTGGCCCATTAATTAACCTATGAAGCGAGGAGTCATTGGAGAGATAATCTTTGGAAGTTATTTTTAGTAGCAATAGCAGTGTGTTCCTCACTACTTCAAGAATCCCATTACTGCAGTTCACACTAACTTTGATTTTCAGGTTGCTTGCCACTAAGATAATTTAGGTTATGTTGCTGGTTTTTAAAATAGATGGGAGTCATTACTGTTTCTGAAGACAATATTTATCCTGCCTTTGAGCCCTCCCTGGGGAGGGTGTGGGCACAGAGATTGATTAGGAGCTTTTATTTTCCTGGGATGACCTGTCATTTAGATGACTGTCAAAGCAAAATGTCCATTTGTATCTGACAGTACAAAATATCTGTACTCCCATGTTCTTTCCAGGTGAAATAACTGAGAACACTCTGTGGACAGAGTCTTATTTAAGAATTTAGTGCTGAAAACAATATTCATAACAAAAAACAATGCAATCAGAAAATGGGCAGAAGACCTAAGTAGGCATTTCTCCAAAGAAGACAACAGGCACATAAAAGATGCTTGACATCACAAACTATTAGAAAATGCAAATCAAAACTACAATGAGGTACCACTTTGATGATCAGAATGGCCATCATTAAAAAGTCCGCAAATAACAAATGTTAGAGAGGGTGTGGTGAAAAGGGAACCCTCCTACATTGTTGGTGGGAATGTAAATTGGTGCAGCCACTATGGAGAACAGTATAGAAACTCCTTAAAAAACTTAAAATAGAATTAAAATATGATCCAGCAATCGCATTCCTGGGCATACATCAAGAAAAAATTATAATTTGAAAAGATACATGCACCTCAGTGTTCATAGCAGCACTGTTTACAGTAACCAAGACATCAAAGCAACCTCAGTGTCTACTGACAGATTAATGGAAAAAGAAAATGCAGTACATATAGGCAGTGGAGCACTGCTGCTGCCGCTAAGTCACTTCAGTCATGTCCGACTCTGTGCGACCCCATAGATGGCAGCCCACCAGGCTCCGCCGTCCCTGGGATTCTCCAGGCAAGAACACTGGAGTAGGTTGCCATTTCCTTCTCCAATGCATGAAAGCAAAAAGTGAAAGTGAAGTCTCTCAGTTGTGTCCGACTCTTTGCGACCCCATGGACTGCAGCCCACCAGGCTCCTCCGTCCATGGGATTTTCGAGGCAAGAGTACTGGAGTGGGTTGCCATTGCCTTCTCTGAGTGGAGTACTACTCAGCCATAAAAAATAATGAAATAATACCATTTGCAGCAACATGGGTAGATCTAGAAATTATAAAATGAAGTAAGTCAAAAAGAGAAAGGCAAATACCATGTGATAACACATGTGGAATCTAAAATATGACATTAATGAACTTATCCACAAAACAGAAACACTCATAAGCACAGAGAACAGGCTTGTGGTTGCCAAGTGGGGAGGAGGCAGGGGGAGAGATGGAGTTAGGGGTTAACATATGCAAACTATTACATATAGGATGGATAAACAACAAGGTCCTACGGTATAGCACAGGGAACTATATTCAATAGCCTGTGATAAACCATAATGGAAAAGAAGGTGAAGAATTATATATGTGTAACCGAGTCACTTTGCTGGAACAGCAGAAATTAATACAACATTGTAAATCAACTATATTTTGATAAAATAGAATTTTTTTAAGAAATGAAAAACAATATTCACATAGAGTTGCCTGAAAACATGTAGTCTATACTTTCCTTATGATTGTTTCCCAAAGTGTCATCTTTAAATTTCCCTTAAATGTAAACAGGTATTATATAATGAAAGGACCAAATTATTATTTTGGTAAAACTCTGGATTAAAGTTTCTTTACTGAAGGGCTTCTTAGAGCATTTAGCATATGTTAGTGTACTTATAAATATCTATAAGGTCTAATAAGAATATGCAACATTACCCAAATGTACTTAGCCACAGTGATCTTTGTTTTAATCATATTTCAAGGACTACTCATGTTCCTCACAACACACCTTATTCTGCTGCTGCTGCTGCTAAGTCGCCTCAGTCGTGTCCGACTCTGTGCGACCCCATAGACAGCAGCCCACCAGACTCCCCGTCCCTGGGATTTTCAAGGTTGCCATTTCCTTCTCCAATGCATGAAAGTGAAAAGTGAAAGTGAAGTCGCTCAGTCGTGTCCGACTCTTAGCGACCCCATGGACTGCAGCCCACCAGGCTCCTTCTTCCATGTGATTTTCCAGGCAAGAGTACTGGAGTGGGTTGCCATTGCCTTCTCCTTATTCTAGATATTCTAAATTTTATCCTTGGATCAAGTCAGTTCATCGGTGTTCTGAGTACTTGGCTACATTATTCTAGTCTCTCTGTCATAGAATTACTTCAATTAGTCTATATTGAAGGACATTATAAAAATAGACCTAAAGAATTTACTGTTGTATCTAATACAGGTAATATCCTGGAACACACTGTAGCTCAGCCAGAAACCCTTTGGGAGACTTCATGGGGACATTTCTTTTAAGCCAACGCAGGGATGGTTATGCTTCATCTGAGCAACTTTTCTTTTTAAATCCTGCATGTACTATCAAATTTTTAACTTGAGTTTTCTTTTTTTTCTTTGCTTTGACTGCTAGGTAGTTCAGAATGGAATTTGCAGCCTATCACTAATGATGCTGTGTGACTATATGGTATGTACTTTGTACAGATTTTTCTTGGTTTACATATGATTTCTTTCCCATAATTTCCACTTATTTCCAAGTTTAAAAATTCAGTTCATTCTCTCTTTCAACAAATATTTATTTGGTCCTTTCTATGGACAAGCACTGGTCTGGGTGTTAGAAATACAATGGTAAAAATATCTATGGTCTTTGCTCTTCAGATCTTTCAGTTTACCAGAAGATGATGTGTATGTGAGTGTGTGTGCTGGGTTCAGTTGTGTCTGACTCTTTGAGACCCCATGAACTGTACTCTGCCAGGCTCCTCTGTCCATGGCATTTCTCAGGCAAGAACACTGGAGTGGGTTGCCATTTCCTATTCCAGGGAATCTTTCTGACTCAGGGATGGAACCCATGTCTCCTGTGTCTCCTGCATTGCAGGTTGATACTTTACTGCTGAGCCATCCAGGGAGCCCACAGGAGGATCAGATCAGATCAGATCAGTCACTCAGTCATGTCCGACTCTTTGCAACCCCATGAATCGCAGCACACCAGGCCTCCCTGTCCATCACCAACTCCCGGAGTTCACTCAGACTCACGTCCATCGAGTCA
>NW_011494613.1:2286216-2295113 GCF_000754665.1 Bison bison bison | reverse complement strand
GGATTGTCCATCACCAACTCCCGGAGTTCACTCAGACTCACGTCCATCGAGTCAGTGATGCCATCCAGCCATCTCATCCTCTGTCATCCCCTTCCCCTCCTGCCCCCAATCCCTCCCAGCATCAGAGTCTTTTCCAATGAGTCAACTCTTTGCATGAGGTGGCCAAAGTACTGGAGTTTCAGCTTTAGCATCATTCCTTCCAAAGAAATCCCAGGGCTGATCTCCTTCAGAATGGACTGGTTGCATCTCCTTGCAGTCCAAGGGACTCTCAAGAGTCTTCTCCAACACCACAGTTCAAAAGCATCAATTCTTCGGCACTCAGCCTTCTTCACAGTCCAACTCTCACATCCTTACATGACCACAGGAAAAACCATAGCCTTGACTAGACGAACCTTTGTTGGCAAAGTAATGTCTCTGCTTTAGAGTACTAAATATACAGTACACCATATCCAATGCAATATGGTCTTGATGGGGGATGTATAAGGAGGATATCTAACCCCTATGGAGAGATCAGAAACACCATTAAAGCTACTACATACAACCATCAGAAATAAGCTTCTTTGATTATGCTAGCTTAAAATTGCTTTGAACCCTTCCTTTGTCCTGCGGTCAAATACCCTGGTGCCCATCCCCTGTCCTACCTTGCATCTGGGTGTGGCACCCCATCACTTCATTGCTTTGCTGGTTCCTCCTGTTTTGGTGCTTGGGCTAATGCCTGCTCTCATTTCCTGCTAGGAGATTCTGCAAACCATGGCTAAACATACCTAGCCTTGGCTATTCTGTTTCCAACAACCCACTGTCTGAAGACCCTTCAGTATCCAATGAACTAGACATAGCCAAAGAGAGGGTACAAGAGGGAAGAGAAGTGTGAGAAGACAGGAAAATTAGTTAAGGAGGGATCCAGAGGAGTAGCCGTCAGAGACGGGAAGCACAGAGCAGCTCAGGGTCATGGAAGCCTTGGAAGAGAAAACTCTTAAATATACCCAATGCTACAGAGAATTCAGGAAGGTGAAAGGTTGTTATGCAGCCATTGGATTTGATGATGCGACTGGTAATGACAGCCTGCAATGAGCAATTTTAGCTGAGTGGTGAGGATGCAAAGAGCTAAGGATTATACAGTCCAATGTGATTTGGGTGGTGAGGCAGTGGAAACAAGTATGGGCTAGCTTCTTAACAATTTGGGAGTAGAAGGAAAGCGAGAGGTAGGGTGGTACCTTAAAGGAATAGCAGGGTCAGGAGAAGGTTGGTGCCTTTTTGAATGACCAAATGCTTCACCCATACACATCTTTCATCACTAAAGACTGATGAAATGCAGTTATGCTGCGGTTGCTGGGCACTGGGATAATGCATACAGTCAACATTCTGAAACGCTTCTTGAAAGAGCACTTGAATCATAACCTAAATTTTTAGGAGGGGCAGTGATTTCTTATCCACCATATCTTGATCAAACTTCAGATAGCCTTAACCTAATATTTGAAAAGCGAATAGTTTAAACTCATTTGTTGAGTTGTTCCTTTGCAGTGGGGTAATAGCCAAACAGTGACAACCAAACAGAGAATTTTGCAAGCAGAGCACCTCTACTGGTGGCGGCAGCTGCTCTGGATGAAAGGCATGGACTTGACACTGAGAAACCAGAGGAAAGGCTCGAAGGGAGAGGACGAGGAACTTCTTGGTGACTTCTACACACACACACACACACACACACCTCCCACACCACATACACCTCCACCTGCTCACCCTACACCCCCCTCACACACACACCTACACTCCCACCCACCCATCCTGTACTACTGGTCTACCTCCCTGTGTCACACACACCCACCCACCCACCTACCCATCATGTACTTCTGGTCTACCTCCCTGTGTGTGTTGTGCCTGCTGAGGCTTAAGCCTGCCCACACTCTGCGATCATTCTGCTTCCAGTGGAGGATACAAACAAGAGACCCTGACCTATTTCTCCAGATTCTTTGCCTGACTGCCTCTCAGAGTCTGCTGCCCAGACAATTTCAGACCCTTTGGTACCCTCTCCTCTACTCCTTTATTGATGGGTCCTGGCTTCCTCCCATCATCCCTGTAGATGTTTGCCCTTCAAGGGCTTGATTCCTCCATTGCTTGTCCTTGGAGCCCAGTTCCCCATTTACCACTTGACCCATCACCCTTGCCCTCCCTTCCTCTCCAAGAATCAAGACTAGCTTATTGTGCCAGGGGTATGCTAATAATAATGGCAGCTCCCTTCTGTGAGCATTTACTATGTGCCAGGCACTGTTCTAAGTACTTTACATGAATTATTTCATGTTATCATCTTCACATCCCTTTGAGTGATGGGTTTATAGATGAGGAAACAGGTACAGACAGTTTAAGCAGCTTGTCCAGGAGGCACATCTAAGCTTCAGAGCTGGGAGTCTCGCTTCAGAGCTGGGATTCTCACTTCAGAGCCTAGATTCTCTTTTTTTCTTGGCTGCACTGGTCTTTGGGGCTTTGTGAAGGCTTTCTCTAGTAGCAGTGAGTGGGGTTGCTCTTTTTTGTGGCTTCTCATTGTGGTGGCTCCTCTGGTGTCACAGCATGGGCTCTAGGGCACATGGGCTTCAGTCGTTGTGGCCTGTGGGCCCTAGAGTCCGGGCTTAGTAGTTTGACCCGTGGGCTTAGTTGCTCCATGGCATATGGAATCTTCCTGGACCAGAGATGGAACCCTTGTCCCCTGCATTGGTAGGAGGATTCTTATCCACTGTGCCACCAGGGAAGTCCCAGAGCCTATGTTGTTAACCCTTACATAATATTGCCTCATCTACAAATTTAGATGTAAAGGACCAGGAGCACCGACAATTTATCTAAATTTGGGGTCAGAAGCCCAAGCAGATGCTGGGTATTAGAAGCATTGAAATCCAGGCCTACACTCTGAGCAGCAGGCCCAAGAGCTCAGTAGACAGAGGGAAGCTCCCCTCCAGCCTAGGCCAATAGGGCTAAGCTTTCCAAAAGAAAGCCCATCCAGGGGACAGTTAGACAGGGCTGGAGAATGAAGAAGCTCCCAGTGAGATGGCATAAAGAGGGAGAGATTAGCACTATATATGCCCAATCCAATGCTTGGATCTACATTAGAAGCCCGATTATGAGCTGAATTATGTCCCTCCCCAAAGATGTTAAAGTTCCAGGCCCCACACCTGTGTGACCTTATTTGAAAAATAAGATCTTTGCATGTGATCAAGCTAGAATGAGGTTATTAGGTCACAGTCCTCTGTGTGCTCAGTCGTGTCTGACTCTTTGCAACCCCATGGACTGCAGCCCGCCAGGATCTTCTGTCCATGTGGAGTTTTCCAGGCAAGAATACTGGAGTGGGTTGCCATTTCCTTCTTCAGGGGATCTTTTGAACCCAGGGATTGAACCAGCGTCTCCTGAGTCTCTTGCATTGGCAGGCAGGTTCTTTATCACTGAGCCACCTGGGACGCCCCTGAGGTTATTAGAGTAGGCCCCAATCCAAAATGACTTTGTGCTTTGAAAAAGGGGAAGTTTAGACCCAGAGACAGACACACAGAAAAAAAAAAAAAACCACACTCTTTATGAAGATGAAAGCAGAGATTGGGGTGATATTCCTACAAAACAAGGAAAGCCAAAGATGGCCAGCAACCCAGCAGAAACTGGGAGAGAACCCGTGCAACCATTTCTTCCTCACAACCCTCAGAAGAAGTCAATCTTGCTTCTTAATATTAGATTTCTAACCCCAGAACTATAAGACAATAAACTTCTGTTGTTTAAGCCACCTAGCGTGTGGTACTTTGTTACAGTGGGCTTAGATAACTGATATAAAACCTAATGCCAAGATCCCAACTCCATCCCAAACTCAGGTATAGCTGAAAGGTCTGGGGCTGTGGTTCATGCTTACAAGTCATGAAACTCTCTCAGGGATCCCTTTTTTCCCCATATGGAGACCCACCATGATGAAGATCTCTAAGCAAGAAGGGAAAGGAAATGAAGGGATATTTGTGAGGGTCTACATACAGCCTTTCAGAAAGGAGGTGCACATGAAGGCAGCATTTTCAGACTTAACATGAACTCAGCTGGTACTGTGCCAGCCATCAGCTGGTAGGGCCTGGCATCACAGATCTGCAACACCCTTGTTTTAAGAAATAAACACATTGTTTACAAATCAACACATATTGATGTCCTGCATTGGACTAGTTAGGAGAGCTACAAGTCATTCTAAAGGAGATCTCTTATCTGCATTCACACTTCCACACCCACACTGAAACTTTCAAGACATATAAAGAATTGGGAAATAGATTTCCATCCCCAGCAATCAGCAGTCATGGAAAAGCCCTGCGAAATAAACGTAAGAAAGGCTGGTGCTTTATTTTTGAAGAGCTCTATACCACTTGCAAGGCTACATTTATAAAATTGGAGCTTTTTCACACAAGTGACTTGCCTTCTGACTTCTCTAGTGGCTTTTTCCACTCTTCTAGGACCCTGGAGTATGTAGGGCTAGATCTGTTGGCTTAGCTTTAGCAGAACACAATGATTCCACTCTTCTTTGTAGGAGAATGTCTGCAAGCCATCGGTTTATGAATGTGTGCCATTCTGTGGGAATCTGAACAAATGGGACACTGAGTCCTCAAGCGTATCTGTATCTATTAGGGGTTTTAGAGATCTCACTGGATACTGCTGTCATACCACCCTCTAAGGTCTGCAAGGGTTCTGGACACAGTGATATTAAAACCCAGAATGCTGGGACTCCCAGCCTGGCTGATTATATGCTGACAAACTTCATAAGTTGCTATATAATCAGCTCAAGTCAAGCTGCGTTTCACAGTCTCAAATCCAGTTTTCTCTGGGATGTAGGAAACAATCCTGAACTTGCTCTAGTCAAACGGCATCTAGGCCTTCCTTTTCTTTTAGTCAATAAAAAATTGCCACTAACATAGACACGCAGTAGTAACCAGAGCGTGTGTTTCTTCTAGTGGACAGAAGACTGCAGGAGTTCAGGAGGCTTGGATCTTTGTTCTGAAGGTAAGACCCTGCCAAATTCTGCCTCTCTTGGCCTCTTCCTTTTTTGTAAAAGTTGAACTTGTAATCAGTAACCTCAGAGGTAACCTCTATTTCTACAGTTTTGTCTCCAATATCAAAATATTCATATGATTGAATAAATAAGTTGTGATTTTTTTTTAGCTTATTCTCAAGTAATCATTTTTGAAATCAGGGGGACCAAAATTATTGCTGTCGTAATGGAAAACAGTCACTCTACTCTCTCCTACTACTTTGTGACCCAATTTTTAGATTGTGAGCACCTTGTTAGAAATGATCTAAGTGACCAATAATATTGAATACAATTCTAGTGATAGTAATATAATGCTGCGATATGGTTCAGTCCTCATGGTCATCAAGTAAATATCTGTTTGCCAGCTGTCAGTGGATGTGAATTGGGAGTGGAATAAAAGGGGAGGGACATAATTACCCAGCTTGGGGCCAATCCCTTGTTTCAACTCTTCTTGTAATTTCAGTCGAACTTTTGCAACATTCCTGCCCAGAACTGCTGGGTCGTTTTCCTAGCTATTGCCAAAATGGCGGCCTTGCTCCATCACAGAAGAGAAAATGTTTTACCAAAGATCCAAATATTCATTTTTATCTACAAAGTCCATGGCAACATTTTCTCTATTATCATCATTGGAAAATAAAGGTCCAATATTAAATATTTTCAGTGGTGGAAGCCATAGAACTTTTACCATTTTACAAAAGGAGAACACAATGTGGCTTTGATTGCCCGCCGATCGCTGGGACAGCCAAGGCTGTCAATGAATGGACTTTCTGCTGACAGGCTCTTGAAAGGTTGTATGCTTGGTCCTTAGCCTTTAAGCATGGTGAACATTTGCCATGGATAGCAGCCTTGAAAACCCTATAGCCCGTAACAATAGGATATTTTCCCCTTTTCACAGGGTCAAACATATGCCGTGTCAGCCCTGGCAACACAGACATGTTCCTTTCACAGTGCAGCATACATAAAGCCTGTAATTATCAGCTGCAGGTAGTGGCCACCTGCTCAGGGAATGCACAGAAATTGAAAAAATACCAAAGAATTTGTAGTAAGAATTCCCTGAATTGGCCCCAAGAGGCCCTGCCTCTAAGGGCTTTAGAATATATATGACTTTTAATCAGCCTCCTTTTGCTTACTGAACTGGCAATTTCAGAGTCAGAAGGTAATCATACACAGACGATTATGGCTTCAAGAACGTTCTTAACATATTCAGCCAGGACACGGCTCCATCAAATTTCATACTACCTTATTCCCTGGGACTAACTGCATGCTACTTTCAGAGCTGTGATGCATTTTTTGGTATTCATTTTGGTGTTTGATTATGTAGTAGGTGCTACTTCACACCACCCAGGTCCCTGGGAGGGCCAAGGCAGTTATTCTTTCAGCTGCTAGGACTGTGCCTTGCTGACTACCTGTAGATGAATCTTTCCTCAGGAGTTGCCTGCAACCTAAGGGAGCGACCTCAGCAGCTCACAATCCCTCCATCTGGTAGCCTGTATCCAGTGCCTGGTCTATGCAGAGATAGAAGACCTTCTTATCTCAGTTCTAAAAGGCTCTGAAAACCACCCCAGGTTCAAAGCTCCCCAGGTGAAGTCAGCTGAAGTCTGTTGTGACTGAGTTAAGTTCAGCCTCTCCTTTTGCCCTGTTCTGCCTCCCTCACTCCTTTATAGGTTTTGTTACTGATAGCATTCTCCAGATAAACTACCTGCCTGCAACCCAAGGTAGATTTAGAAGATTTTTTGTTTGTTTGTTTTAGTGTTTAAAATCTTTCTTAAAAAGAAAAACATAAAAAGTCAGACTGATGATCAGATACTGTAATAATTATCTCAGACTTAGGCTCCTGGAATGAAAGGGCCCAGATACTCACTGCCAGTCTCCATGTGATCCCACTCTGGAATAACTTGGGACTCAACGAATCCACTAGAGGTTGTCTACAGCTCTTAGAATTGGCAAAAGCTGAAAGTTAGCTTCACATTGCTCCCATTGTTTTTAGTCACTTTAAGATTCTAAGATCAGGCTTAAAATACTATCCAGATGAAATCCCATCTGCTATGAGCGTCACATGACATAAACTGCTATAAGAGCTGCCATTTATCCTGCTCCCAAGAAGGAGGAAAAAGAAGGGTCCAGAGTCAACTGTGTGAATGGCTAGGGTAGAAACCACACAGCCTGTGTTAAGGGCAAGACAGTCAACCAGGGCATAGGTGACCTGTAAGGCAAGGGTAAGGTTAAAGCCTCTAAGTAACCCGAAATCAACACAAGAGTGAAAGGGAGAAGGGGATGTTCAGGTTGCCCTGGTCACCAGGGACATGGATCTGAATGCCAAGAAGCCTGAAGTCATGTCCAACCCATTCTGATCTCAGGGTATGGGACAGGGGGTGTCAACCCTTGGTTATCTCCAAGCCAAAGAAAACGAAGAAGGCCAGCCACTTCTAAGGATGGCCTTGGGGAATTTATTCTACCTTAAGACGTTACAAAGCTAACAAGTCTAGCTTCCTCGTCACTTGTGTTGGGAGCTGGGTAGAGCTGGCCTGGGGCAGGTTATCTGTTCTCTAAGACTAAGCCTAGGAATGCGGATGAGGGCACAGACTGCCCTCTATCTCATGCTATTAAGAAGAGATTGAGTTGATATCAACTCTACTGTGCCCCAAAAAGATCCTGTGAGTTTTTAGGACTCAACAAATCATGCTGAAATAGCTTCTTGCTCCTCTTAGAGTTAAAGCGATTCTATGTGGCAGTCTCTACCTATTATTGCTAAGCATTATGGAGTTCTACCTGAATGAGAAAGTTCTGACCTATAGGCATGTGCCGTGCAAGAAACAGGACACATACGGCTATATCAGTACTTTCCGTTTACCAACTGATTACTTTCAGACCATTGCTCAGATGGCCAATAATGCTGGGTGTTTTGGGTTCCACAGGACATTCTTCTGGAACAGATTCTTTGTGTTCTTTCTCAAAACGATTTTATTATTTTTTTATTATTGCTTACCTGCAACTGTAGATAACACCCTCTCCTGCCCACCAGAAAGGCTGCTTGCATTTTTTTAAAATCACTCATCTGTTTTTAAAATTGGTAATTCATATGGTTTAAACACCACAAACTATAAAAGATATACAGTGAAATCTCTTTCCACTCTGGTGCCTCATTTGCCCAGTAAAAATCTTCATTTCACCCCCAAATGACCAAAACCAAGTAGTTTTTAAAATCCTTTTTACATGCTACTATTATAGCATATACACTTCTCTGCACTTTGCCTTTTTCATGTAACAATATGACTTAGAGATCTTTTCTTAATAACTTAACGTTCAAAAAAATTATTGATTTTTAAGAATAGCAAAATGTACTAGGGGACATTCAGGAATTGCTGGGAACTGTCAAAGATGGCATAGTAAAGAGAAATAGGAAGCTGGTTTCAGAAAAGGCAGAGGAACCAGAGATCAAATTGCCAACATCCGCTGGATCATCGAAAAAGCAAGAGAGTTCCAGAAAAATATCTATTTCTGCTTTATTGACTATGCCAAAGCCTTTGACTGTGTGGATAACAACAAACTGGAAAATTCTGAAAGAGATGGGAATCCCAGACCACCTGACCTGCCTCTTGAGAAACCTATACGCAGGTCAGGAAGCAACAGTTAGAACTGGACATGGAACAACAGACTGGTTCCAAATAGGAAAAGGAGTACATCAAAGCTGTATATAGTCACCCTACTTATTTAATTTCTATGCAGAGTACATCATGAGAAACGCTGGGCTGGAAGAAGCACAAGCTGGAATCAAGATTGCCGGGAGAAATATCAATAACCTCAGATATGCAGATGACACCACCCTTATGGCAGAAAGTGAAGAGGAACTCAAAAGCTCTCTTGATGAAAG
>NW_011494613.1:2274613-2286116 GCF_000754665.1 Bison bison bison | reverse complement strand
CACCCTACTTATTTAATTTCTATGCAGAGTACATCATGAGAAACGCTGGGCTGGAAGAAGCACAAGCTGGAATCAAGATTGCCGGGAGAAATATCAATAACCTCAGATATGCAGATGACACCACCCTTATGGCAGAAAGTGAAGAGGAACTCAAAAGCTCTCTTGATGAAAGTGAAAGAGGAGACTGAAAAAGTTGGCTTAAAGCTCAACATTCAGAAAACTAAGATCATGGCATCTGGTCCCATCACTTCATGGGAAATAGATGGGGAAATAGTGGAAACAGTGTCAGACTTTATTTTTCTGGGCTCCAAAATCACTGCAGATGGTGATTACAGCCATGAAATTAAAAGACGTTTACTCCTTGGAAGGAAAGTTATGACCAACCTAGATAGCATATTGAAAAGCAGAGACATTACTTTGCCAACAAAGGTCCATCTAGTCAAGGCTATGGATTTTCCTGTGGTCATGTATGGATGTGAGAGTTGGAGTGTGAAGAAAGCTGAGCACTGAAGAATTGATGCTTTTGAACTGTGGTGTTGGAGAAGACTCTTGAGAATCCCTTGGACTGCAAGGAGATCCAACCAGTCCATTCTGAAGGAGATCAGCCCTGGGATTCTTTGGAAGGAATGATGCTAAAGCTGAAACTCCAGTACTTTGGCCACCTCATGCGAAGAGTTGACCAATTGGAAAAGACTCTGATGCTGGGAGGGATTGGGGGCAGGAGAAAAAGGGGACGACAGAGGATGAGATGGCTGGATGGCAACACTGACTCAATGGATGTGAGTCTGAGTGAACTCTGGGAGTTGGTGATGGACAGGGAGGCCTGGCCTTTGTGATTCATGGGGTCGCAAAGAGTCGGACACAACTGAGCGACTGAACTGAATTGAAGTATTAGGTTTAGGCTGGACATAGATGAAGTTAGGTACCTTATGTTTCTCAGTAGAGATTTAGTAACTGGTAAGAATACAAAGGAGGAAGAAAAAAATGGGAGCCAGTCAACCAAGGCCACAGCAAGGAAGAAAAGGAGGGAAAAAAAGGAGGGTCCAGAGTCAACTGTGCCGATGGCTAGGGTGGAAACCACACAGCTTGAGTTAAGAACAAGACAGTCGAAGGTCACAGGTGGTCTATAGAGCAAAAGTAAGGTTAAGACCTCTAAGTAGCCGATATCAACACAAGAGAGAAAGGTAGGAGGGGATGTTCAGATTGCCCTGGTTGTAAGGAAGTAACACTGGATCAAGAGAGCATGGAAGCAAAGCTGATGCACAGGCTTTAGAATCAGAGTTGCATTCAAGCCCCTTGTGAGTTCACATTTAGACAAATTACTTAATTTCTATTAACCTGAGTTTTCTTATCTGTGAAATAAAAATAACCATCATCATCATTTATAGAGTGGTCCTAGAGATTAAATGAGGTAACATATAAGAAGTGCTCAGCACAGTTCCTGGCACATCGTAGTGGGTCAATAAATTGCATGATAATTGCATTATAATTATCAAGGTTAATAAGGGAGAAGACAATTTCCTGGAGACCACAGTAGGGGAGATGCCAGCTGTCAGGTGAGAAAAGTTTCTGCCTCAGCTGGAGTGGTGACCCCAGGGCCTTGGGCCAGGGGGCCCTTTTACCAAAGACTAGGAACTGTGAAGCACCAAGAGATGATGGGGTGAGTTCAGCCTAAGAGCCAGGTGGGGAGGGCCTTGCTTGACCCATGAGCTGGAATCACCAACAAAGAGCTACTAATTCTTCCTTGGAGTGGCAAGATAGAAGATAACTTTTAAAATGGTACATTTGGAAAAGGCATGATTTTTGCTTATGTTATGTTGCTTAAAATGATATGGAAATCAAATTTAAATACTAACAACTGCAAATGCTGATGTAAGAGGAAAATGTTATTTTTAACACACACACACACTCGCCCACCGTCTTTGAAAGGCTTAGTGTCTACTGTGGGCTCTGATAGGTGTGAGCGTGGAAGTTTGGAGAAAGAAACCGGGGAACGGCTACATTGTTCTGTGTGATACAGGGGAGAGGCTTGTGAGGTTGAAGCACCCTGGGGAAGAAAGAACCTTTGCAAACAGAGGTATTTGATCAGGATTGTTAAGAAGTCCACCCTTCCCTAATATCGATACAGAATCTTCAGTGGAAGTCAACTTTGACTACTAATGCTTGTGGTGGGAATGAATCTCTTTAGGGGAACTGTAAAGAGCTGAGCTCTGGGTTAATACTGGTGAACGATGAAAACAAAGGCTGCATCTGGGGAAGCTGCCATTGAGTTTCCTGAAATTCTCTGTTGTGATTGTACATCCCTGCCTGAATCAGGCCATTGAGAGTCTGCTTCTTTGACTGAAGTTGTGTCAGGGAGAAAGTTTAGGGAAAGCAGTGCTTTTGAGGTTATTCATTCAAGCAACAGATATTTACTGAGCATTTACATGTGCTGGGTCCTCTGCCAGGAACCGAGGGCACAGTGATAACAGAGATCTGGTCTTTGTTATCAAAAACCTTCAGTCTGATGGGGAAGAAGCCCGAGAAACAGTGTGACAAGTGAAATGATGGGAGTATGCAGAAGGTGCTATGGGAGTACAGAAGGATGGTGTCTGGACCAAAGGGCAAACCCGGTGCTGATGAGCAAATCATTTATGAGTAAAATAGTACAATGGAAAATATAGGTATTGCCTTATGAGTTGACAATCCAAAATGAAGCAATTGAGACACCACTATTTAGAGAAGAGTATCTGAATTTTTTTTTTTTTTTTTCCTCCTGGTTTCACTTTTTTTCCCCAACCATCTTGTCTCATGGTTTCTGTATTTTGTTTCCAGAAGAAACTGCCCCAGCAAAAAAAAAAAAACAACACACACACAAACAAAAAAAACACTTAAAAACAGTATAGAACTTGTGGGTTTTCTTTCTTTTTATTATTATTTATTTATCTGTGGTTGTGCTGGGTCTTCGTTGCTGTGTGCGGGCTATCTCTAATTATGGAGAGTTGGGGAGAAGGGACTGCTGTTCCTTTCAGGGCATGGCCTTCTCATTGCAGTGGCTTCTCTTGTCGTGGAGCTCATGGAGCATGGGCTCTAGGCACAGGGACTTCAGGAGTTATGGCACGAGGGCTCTAGAGCACAGGCTCAATAGTTGTGGGGCACGGGCTTAGTTGCTCCGAGGCATTTGTGATCTTCTCACAGCAGAGATCGAACCCATGTCCCCTGCATTGGCAGGTGGATTCTTTACCACTGAGCCACCAGGGAAGTCCTGTTTTTCAAAAGCAGGTTAAAAAAAAAAAGAGGTGGTAATTAATAAGCAAAGACAAGTTAGTTCTACTCAAGTACAATGAAGCATGTAGCCAAATTGGCTTCATAATGAGCTTGCTTCCTTACTGTTATTTTAAACAACAGAATTTGCATAAACCTAGAGCAGAAGGATTTAAGGACAAAGAAATGTATGTATTTTTAGATGCGTTATTTTTATGTAAGCACTGTTATTCAGTAAGAAAGGAAAAAGAAGAAACTAAATTAATGAGATATTTTATAATTAACATGTGAAAATGTACATTTCAGAGGAGTAATGTCTTTGATATATAGGTTTGAAAAGACATATTTATTTCAGTAGTTCTGAAACTGCTTAAAATATTTTTGAGATTTTTTTTCAGAGTCAACTGAATTTTAAACCAAGAAGCCAGCAATGTGATTTTATATTACTTAGAGGCATTGGTAAACAGTAGAAAGAATCAGAAAGACCCAAGTTCCAATCCTGGTTCTGCCATTTGCTGACTGTGTAACCTTGGAAAAGTTCAGCCTCCGTACCGCACCTTCCTTTTCTCAAAAATAGGAATAATAATGTCAAGTTTTCAGAATTTCTAAGAGTTATGAAATAATGTGGGTTTCCCTGGTAGCTCAGCTGGTAAAGAATTCTCCTGCAATGCAGAAGACCCTGTTTTGATCCCTGGGTTGGGTAGATCCGCTGCAGAAGGGATAGGCTGCCCACTCTAGGATTCTTGGGCTTCCCTGGTGGCTCAGATGGTAAAGAATCCACCTTCAATGAGGGAGACCTGGGTTTGATCCCTGGGTTGGGAAGATCCCCCAAAGGAGGGCATGGCAACCCACTTCAGTATTCTTGCCTGGAGAATTCCATGGACAGAGGAGCCTGGCGGGCTACAGTCCATGGTGTTGCAAAGAGTCAGACATGACTGAGCCACTAAACACAGCACAGCACATGAGATAATGCAGGTTTTTAGCACCATGACTGGTACCTAGCAGCTGCTCAATAAATCTTCTCTCTCCTCCTCACCTATTGTCAAGCTTTATTTTGACCAAAAATATTTTCAGGATTTATTATTATTAGATCTTAAAGCTTTGCCCTTATTGAGGATATGCTATCAATTCAACTTCTAGAAGTTTATTTTCTGGAAATACTTAAACCAATATGCTAACGAATATTTATAAGGATATTAATTACAGCATTGTTCATAAGACTGAAAAATTATATAAGCAGCCCAGTATTTATCGGTAGAAGGTTACTTCAATAAATCATAGTGCATCTATACAGTGAATAGCCATGCCGTCATAAATGAATGCTGTTGTTGTTCATTCATTAAGTCGTGTCCGATTCTTTGCAGCCTCAAGGACTGCAGCACCCCAGGCGTCCTTCCTTCACTATCTCCCGGAGTTTGCTCAAGTTCATGTCTGCTGAGTCAGTGCTGCCATCCAACCATCTCATCCTCTATCATCCCCTTCTCCTCCTACCTTCAATCTTTCCTAGCATCAGGCTTTTTTCCAATGAGCCAGCTGTTCACATCAGGTGGTCAAAGTATCAGAGCTTCAGCAGCAGCCTTCCAATGAATATTCAGGGTTGATTTCCTTTAGGATTGAGTGGTTTGATCTCCTTGCAGTCCAAGGGACTCTCAAGAATCTTCTCCAGCACCACAGTTTAAAAGTATCAGTTCTTCAGTGCTCATCCTTCTTTATGGTCTAACTCTCATATCATACATAATTACTGGAAAAATCATAGCTTTGACTATATGGACCTTTGTCAGGAAAGTACTGTCTTTTCTTTTTAATATTCTATCTAGGTTTGTCATACCTTTCCTTCCAAGGAGCAAGTGTCTTTTAATTTCATGGCTGCAGTCATCATCTGCAGTGATTTTGGAGCCCAAGAAAATAAAATCTTTCACTGCCTTCACTTTTTCCCCTTATATTTGACTTGAGGTGATGGGATCAGATGCCATGATCTTAATTTTTTGAATGCTGAGTTTTAAGCCAGCTTTTTCACTCTCCTCTTTCACCCTCATCAAGAGGCCATTTAGTTCCTTTTCACTTTCTGCCGTTAGAGTGATACCATCTGCAAATCTGAGGTTATTGGTGTTTCTTCCAGCAATCTTGACTCCAGCTTGTGCTTCATGCAACCCAGCATTTTTGCATGATGTACTCTGCATATAAGTTAAATAAGCATAGTGACAATATACAGCCTTGAAGTACCCCTTTCCCAATTTGGAACTAGTCCTTTATTTCATGTCTATGCTTCATTGACTATGCTAAAGACTTTAACTGTGAAGCAGAAGTAGACATTTTTCTGGAATTCCCTTGCTTTCTCTCTGATCCAACAAATGTTGGTAGTTTGATCTCTGGTTCCTCTGCCTTTTCTAAATCCAGTTTGTACATCTGGAAGTTCTTGGTTCATGTACTGTTGAAGCCTAGTTTGAAGGATTTTGAGCATAACCTTACTAACATGCGAAATAAGTACAACTGTATGGTCATTTGAACATTCTTTGGCAGTGTCCTTCTTTGAGATTGGAATGAAAATTGACCTTTTCCAGTCCTGTGGTCACTGCTGTGTTTTCCGATTTGCTTACATATTGAGTGCAGCACTTCAACAGCATCATCTTTTAAGATTTTAAATAACTCAGCTGGAATTCTATCACCTCCACTAGCTTTGTTTGTAGCGATGCTTCCTAAGGCCCACTTGACTTTACACTCCAGGATGCCTGGCTCTAGGTGAGTGACCACACTATTGCGGTTATCCAGGTCATTAAGACCTTTTTTGTATAGTTCTTCTATGTATTCTTGCCACCTCTACTTAATCTCTTCTGCCTCTGTTAGGCCCTTACTATTTCTGTCCTTTATTGTGCCCATCCTTGCATGAAATGTTCCCTTGATATCTCCAGTTTTATTGAAGAGATCTCTAATCTTTCCCATTCTGTTGTTTTCCTCTACTTCTTTGCGTTGTTCATTGAAGAAGGCCTTCTTATCTCTTCTTGCTATTCTCTGGACCTCTGCATTCAGTTGGATATATCTTTCCCTTTCTCCCTTGCTTTTCACTTTTCTTATTTCCTCAGCTATTTGTAAAGCCTCCTCAGACAACTACTTTGCCTTCTTGCATTTCTTTTTCTTTGTGATGGTTTTGATTGCTGCTTCCTGTACAATGTTATGAACCTCTGTCCATAGTGCTTTAGGCAGTCTGTCTACCAGATAAAATGTCTTAAATCTATCAGTAACCTCCACTGTATCATTATAAGGGATTTGATTTAGGTCATACCTGAATGACCTAGTGATTTTCCCTACTTTCTTCAATTTAAGTCTGATTTTTGCAATAAGGAGCTGATGATCTGAGCCACAGTCAGCTCCCGGTCTTGTTTTTGCTGACTGTATAGAGCTTCTCCATCTTCAGTTACAAAGAATATAATCAGTCTGATTTTGGTATTGACCATTTGGTGATGTCCATATGTAGAGCCATCTCGTGTGTTGTTAAAAAAGGGTGTTTGCTGTGACTAATATGTTCTCGTGACAAAACTCTGTTAGCCTTTGCCCTGCTTTATTTTGAACTCCAAGGCCAAACTTGCCTGTTACTCCAGGTATCTCTTGACTTCCTACTTTTGCATTCCAGTCCCCTATGGTGAAAAGGGCATCTTTTTTTGGTGTTAGTTCTAGAAGGTCTTGTAGGTCTTCATAGAACCCATCAACTTCAGCTTCTTCAGCATCAGTGATTGGGGCATAAACCTGGATTACTGTGATGTTGATTGCTTTGCCTTGGAAATGAACAGATATCATTCTGTCATTTTTGAGATTGTACCCAAGTAGTGCATTTTGGACTCTCTTGTTGACTATGAGGGCTACTCCATTTCTTCTAAGGGATTCCTGCCCACAGTAGTAGATATAATGGTTGTCTGAATTAAATTCACCCATTCTTGTCCATTTTAGTTCACTGACTCCTAAGATGTCAATGTTCCCAGTAGCATATTGGACACCTTCTGACCTGGGGGAGCTCAACTTCCAGTGTCATGTATTTTTGCATTTTTATACTGTTCATGAGGTTCTTGCGACAAGAATACTGAAGTAGTTTGCCATTCCCTCCTCCAGTGGGCCACATTTTGTCAGAACTCTCTACTATGACCCATCCATCTTGGGTGGCCCTACATGTCGTGGCTTATAGCTTCATTGAGTTACACCAGCCCCTTTTCCAAGACAAGGCTGTGATCCATAAAGGGGAAATGATTGTTAAATCTATACAAACATGGAACAATATCTAAAAGAGCTATTTCTCAAGCAAGTTGTTAAATACTATGCATAATATGGTCCCATTCCTATTCAAATGTATATGTAAATACATACATTTTAAAAACCTTGGAAGGATAATCCCTCAAAGTATAAGCAACATTTGGGGTGGGTGACTGTGGAAGACTCTCATTTTGAAATTTCATATTTGTGTAATATTGAATTGTTTACCATGAGTATGTATGGGTGTTACTTTTATAATTAGAAAACAAGAGGAAAGACGAAGGACATATGGAGAAAAGGTCAGTAAAGGGGAATTAGAGAATATTTTACGCAGTGGCTACATTCAGAAGTCACCACTAGACTGTGGGAATCTAAGGCTAAGAGCACATGGATCGTGGTGCAATGTGAAAGAATCAAGCCTGTCAATTTCAAGCCATGCCTGATGTTATGACTACCACACTGCTCTAGTTTCATGCTGTCACTACATCTATATATACATACATATTACATGCATACTGTAGTTATACCTTCTAGGTAAGACACAGCTAGCACGGTGCGATTCAGGGGTCCTTGGGTGTGCTTCTCTACCAATACCTCCCTCACTAGCTTGTTAGGATTCCAGAAATCCCATTATAAAGGAGTTTAATTTCTTTAGATTAAGAGATTGTCTGATATTAAAATTCTTCACTGAGGGCCCTTCTTATACCTCTGTCAGAGGTTTACGTGAATTTTAATTGTGTATTTTCTATTCATCCCACAAGTCTGCACCCAGAAAGCTCTCAGCTCGTTCATCAATTGAATGAACCCTCCTAGGAAAGACCTCATATAAAGGCTGAATATGTTGTTTCTACTGCAACTATCGTGAAGTTGGAATTGAGAAAATATATGTGAATGCATTTTATAAACCATTAATCACTACATACGGAGAAGGCAATGGCACCCCACTCCAGTACTCTTGCCTGGAAAATCCCATGGATGGAGGAGCCTGGTAGGCTGCAGTCCATGGGGTCACTAAGAGTCGGACACAACTGAGCAACTTCACTTTCGCTTTTCACTTTCATGCATTGGAGAAGGAAATAGCAACCCACTCCAGTGTTCTTGCCTGGAGGATCCCAGGGACGGGGGAGCCTAGTGGGCTGCCGTCCATGGGGTCAGCCAGAGTCGGACACGACTGAAGTGACTTAGCAATCACTACATAAATGCACATTAGTATTATTACTGGCAAATTTTTCACAGATAATTTTCTAGGGGTATATTTTAATGGTTAGAGGTATGATACTGAATCAGATTCAGTATATTTTAATGGTTAGAAGTATGATATTGAATCAGATTCAATATATTTTAATGGTTAGAGGTATGATATTGAATCTTCTCTACCTGATATGGGCAAAAATGTCTGACCATCCTCATCTGCTTACATTGTAAAAGGTTCAGCTTCTTGCAAGAAGGAGAACTGCTGGGAAAAGAAATTAACAAGGAAACGTTTCACTTCAGGGAAAATAGGCATGAGCGAATGATGGGCAGGGATTATGTGGGAGCAAGGTATAGGAAATGACATAAAGCGTGTCCTGAAAGCTTCCAATAGTACTTTTCATCTATTCCAGAATCTCTGGTCAATAACACTTCTTTATGAGATGGAGTTCTTTGGCTCAGGGCTTTTGTTTTCGTGAAAGGCATGGCTTTGCTCTCTAGGTTGTAAAGAAAATGTTTTAAAACTGGGATTTTTGTCATTAGTTTCCCAGGAAACCATTTTGGTTCTGATGCTAATTTGTGTACCTGACTGTTTTAATTGAAAGTAGGGCCTACAAGGCGGGGAGCAGGGGGAAATACTGCTTTGGGTTATTGCCCACCAAGAGGGTGCCAGGCTGGGAGTGCCAAGTTGACTTGGCTCTACCCTACTCTGGGTGCCAGCTGGCACTAGGCTTCTCGATCGAGGTCACTAGAGTGTGGGGCCAGGAGACAGAGACTCATTTTCTTATTTCTGACCCCAAGAGAGTAGAGGTTGGGCCCAGCAAACACTCCCTGCGTCTGAGTTAGAGGGAGCCAGCAGACAGGCCTGAGCAAGACAAACAGCTCGCGTCTTGGAAGTGTTCTAAGTTTCCTGCTTAAGACATTTTTTTAAAGTCTCCTCCCTCAGATGGAATGATGTCCCTAGAGGGCGTGGATATCTGGAGCTTACCTCTAACCAGGCGTCTACAAGTGAGCTGTATTTACTCTTCTGCGGCTTTTTCTTTTGGTGACCCAAGCCTCCCTGATGACGGTGTGGAGGGTGTGGCTTTGCATGCCAAAGAATGCAGCATTCTCACTGAACGACTTTAATGTTCCGAAAGGAGCACCTTACAGTGCGTTTCAGCTCAATGCCTTGTAGCAAGGGTTTGTTAGCTGCTGATCGTCCTGAAGCCTCCTTGTTGGCCGGGCACAGCTCACATGCAGGACCCTCATGGCCAGACCTGGTCTCACAGCTCTGTGCAGCACACAGGGAGACCAAGGGTAACCAGGTCCTGGTAAAGACCGTTCCAGTGCCGTGTAACAACCAAGGATGAACCTGGACTCAACTGTAGCTTTCTTTATGTGCAGCGGTTCCCACATAGATGTGGATAAGCATCCTCTCTAGTCTGTTGTTTAGTTGCTCAGTTGTGTCTGACTCTGCAACCCCTTGGACTACAGCACGCCAGGCTTCCCTGTCCATCACCAACTGCCGGAGCTTGCACAAACTTACATCCATCAAGTTGGTGATGCCATCCAACCATCTTATCTTCTGTCACCTTCCTCCTGCCCTCAATCTTTCCCAGCATCAGGGTCTTTTCCAGTGAGTAAGCTCTTTGCATCAGGTGGCCAAAATATTGGAGCTTCAGCTTCGACATCAGTCCTTCCAATGAATGTTTAGGACTGATTTCCTTTGGGATTGACTGGTTTCATCTCCTTGCAGAATTGTGCTGTCCAATATGGGAACCACTAACCCCACTCCAGTATTTTTGCCTGGGAAATCCCATGGATGGAGTAACCTGGTAGGCTGTAGTCCATAGGGTCGCTAAGAGTCAGACATGACTGAGCAACTTCATTTTCACTTTTCACTTTCATGCACTGGAGAAGGAAATGGCAACCCAATCCAGTGTTCTTGCCTGGAGAATTCCAGGGAGGGGGGAGCCTGGTGGGCTGCCGTCTACGGGGTCTCAACAGTCGGACACGACTGAAGTAACTTAGCAGCAGCAGCAGCGGTCACATGTACCAATTGAATGCTTGAAATGTGGCTGGCCTGTTTTGAGATATGTTAAGTAAAAAATACACAGTGAACTCTCAAAGATGTAGTATAAGAAAAAAAAATGTGAACTACCTCAATAGTTTTTTATGTGGATCATATGTTATCATGGTAATGTTTTAGATAGTTAAAAAATATCATTAGAATTAATTTCATTTGTTTCTTTTTAATATATTCATGATGGCTACTAGAAAATTAAAAATTATATTCATGCCTGCATGTATGCTTCAGCTGGACAGCAATAGTCTGGAGTGAGTACCATACCATTATAGTCAGTGAACAGCTAATGTGCTGAAATAGGTAAAACCCAAACTCAGCTCAGACGCTCCCAGTCTAGGGGAGAGGCAGGTATTTATAGAGCAGTAGCCTGGGGTGAGTCCTGGAAGAGGAGAGTGTGCACAGTGCTGCAGGAGCCCCAAGGAAAGAAAGACATCCAGGTGGAGGCATCATCAGGGAAGGCTTCAAGGAGGAGGGAGTGGGATACACAGGGGTCTTAGCAGTCCGAGGAGAAGAAGGCAGTGATTATGAAGAGGATAGATGTGGGCCGTGCCTGGCCTGCTTCAACACAACACATGTAATTCAGCTGCCTGCAGCTCTAACAATAAAAATGGGGAGTGAGTGGAGGAGATGAGGCTCTAAGCATGGGTCTCTCCTGCCCTGAGGAGTCTGTGCTTAGACTGTAGTTCAGGAATTCTCTCATTATAATGTGCTGAAGAATCACTCGGGGAGCTTTCCAAAATATCACACACCCAGAGACTTTGA
>NW_011494613.1:2272190-2274513 GCF_000754665.1 Bison bison bison | reverse complement strand
AAAAAGAGATTCGTGAGGGTGCGAAGCCTTGGAATTAGCATTTAAAATCAGCACCCCTGGTGACTAATGCAGACCCCACTTGGGAAAATGCTACTGCAGGTAAGGGGGTGGGGTTAGTTAAGCAGTGACCTGAACATGTCTGCACTGAAGGAAGATACTGGAAGAATCCAAGGCAGGTGGACAGGGAAAGGTCTTCTGAGCCTGTACAGTGTTGGCTGTTCAATAAGCAAGGTGAGAAGTGAGCAGGGTCTGAAGTAGGGTGGTGGAAATTCAGATGGGAAGGGGAGATGATTGCCAGAGATATTTAGAGAGGCAAATTATCAGGCCTTGCTGACTGACTTGGTTTTTCCATGACCCTTGTTTCTTGCCCCAGGATCATAGCTGGAGCACTGATTTTCTTGTTTGCTTATTAACCCCCACTTTAGAACACAAAAAGTCGTCTTATGAGGACTTCCAAAGCAGAGTTGATAAAGGGTTCTGTTTCTGAGAGGCTTCAGTTTCCTTCTATTAAAGGCATTTTTAGGGACTCTAAAGCTAAACTTCCTCCAATACTTTTCCTAAGTCCCCTCTAGCGCTCCTGACCACAGTTGCGTAAAATGAACAGAACCAGAGTGGAGGTGTCCCAGCCTTCCCAGAGCTTCCTGGTTGCCTTGAGTCCTCACCAAGTGAGGAGAAGACCAGGCTGGCTTACATTTTTTAAAAAACTGGAGTATAGTTGATTTTCAGTGTTGTGTTAGTTTCAGGTATACAGCAGAATGAATCAGTTATACATATCCATTCTTTTTTAGATTCTTTTCCCATGTAGGTTTTTACAAAATATTGAGTAGAGTTCCCTGGGCTATACAGCAGGTCCTTATTGAAGGAAAGTTACATGGCTCAAAATAGCCTGGAGTTAAAACTCCCCTCCAGGTCCTCCCCACCATTCTATGCAAAACAAAGAGCACTCTCACCCGAAGGGAAAAAAAAAATGGACATTAAAGTTGATTATGCCCAGCTCCCAGCGGGTCCAGCCTCTGGCCGATCTCCAGAATTCCTTGCCCCAGCCGTTTAAGAGATAACTACTCCGAATAACCTTGGAGAGGAACAGGCTCCCTTAAGACAGTAGCTTTCCACATATATGCTATATATACTTACTCTTTTCTTGGGTTAGTGCAGCAGCTCACTAATCTGACTGCTGCCCCTTCTCGCCTCATTAAAGGTGATCTGTTCCTGTAAAGTGCCGGTCTCGTTCTTTTTCCAAACTCTGCCTTCTCTAACTCCCTTACCCTACACTTATTAGTTATCTTTTTTACATGTGTTAGTATGTGTATGTTAACCCCAGTCTCCTAATTTATCCGTAGACCCCTCCCTTCACCTTTAATAACCATAAATTTGTTTTCTACATCTGTGATTTGATTTCTGTTTTATAAATAAGTTCATTGGTACCATTTTTTAAGATTCCACATAGGTGATATCGTATGATATTTGTCTTTCTCTGTCTGACTTCACTTAGTATGATAACCTCTAAATCCATCCATGTTGCTGCAAATGGCACTATTTCATTCTTTTTAATGGCTGAATAATATTCCATTATATCTATGTACCACATCTTCTTTATTCACTCCTGTCGATGGACATTTAGGTTGTTTGTGTATCTTGGCTATTGTAAATATTCTGCAGTGAATATTGGGGTGCATGAATTTTTTTTCAAATTATGGTTCTATATGTCCAGGAGTGGGATTGCTGGATCATATTGTAGTTATATTTTCAGTTTTTTAAGGAATCTCCATACTATTCTCCATAATGGCTGTACCAATTTACATTCCCAGTGTAGGAGGATTCCTTTTTCTCCAGACCCTCTCTAGCATTTATTGTTTGTAGATTTTTTTTTTTTTGCTGATGGCCATTCTGACTGGTGTGATTTCATTATAGTTTTGATTTGCATTTCCCTAATAGTTAGTGGTGATTGCAGCCATGAATGGAGAAGGCAATGGCAACCCACTCCAGTACTCTTCTTGCCTGGAAAATCCCATGGACAGAGGAGCCTGGTAGGCTGCAGTCCATGGGGTCCCTAAGAGTCAGACACGACTGAGCGACTTCACTTTCACTTTTCACTTTTGTGCATTGGAGAAGGAAATGGCAACCCACTCCAGTGTTCTTGCCTGGAGAATCCCAGGGACGGGGGAGCCTGGTGGGTTGCCGTCTATGGGGTCGCACAGAGTCGGACACCATTAAAGTGACTTAGTAGTAGCAGCCATGAAATTAAAAGACGCTTACTCCTTGGAAGGAAAGTTATGACCAACCTAGATAGCATATTCAAAAGCAGAGACATTACTTTGCCAAC
>NW_011494613.1:2265497-2272090 GCF_000754665.1 Bison bison bison | reverse complement strand
GGGACGACAGAGGATGAGATGGCTGGATGGCATCACCGACTTGATGGACGTGAGTTTGAGTGAACTCTGGGAGTTGGTGATGGACAGGGAGGCCTGGCGTGCTGTGATTCATGGGGTCGCAAAGAGTTGGACATGACTGAGCGACTGAACTGAACTGAATTATTAGTGATGTCAAGTATCTTTCCATGTGCTTCTTGGCCATCTGTATGTCCTCTTTGGAGAAATGTCTATTTAGATCTTCCGCCCATTTTTTGACTGGATTTTTTGATGCGGAACTACACAAGCTGTTTGTATATTTTGGAGATTATTCCCTGTCATTTGCTTCATTTGCAAATATTTTCTCCCATTCTGGGAGTTGTCTTTTTGTTTTCTTTATGATTCCCTTTACTGTGCAAGAACTTTTAAGTTTAATTAGATTCCATTTGTTTATTTTTGTTTTAATTTCCATTAGGAGGTGGGTCAAAAAAGATATTGCTGTGATTTATGTCAGAGAGTTTTGCTATATTTTCTTCTAAGAGTTCTATAGTGTCTGGCCTTACATTTAGATTTTTATTCCATTTTGAGTTTATTTTTGTGTATGGTGTTAGGGAGTGTTCAATATTTCATTTTACACGTAGCTTCCAGTTTTTCACTTATTGAAGAGCTTGTCTTTTCTCCACTAAATATTCTTGCCTCCTTTGTCATAGATTAGTTGATCTACGGTGGGTCAACTAATAGTTGTGTGGGTTTGTCCCTAGACTTTCTATTCTGTTCCATTGATCTATATTTCTTTTTTTTGTGTGCCAGTACCACATTATTTTGAATACTGTGGTAGTTTGTAGTATAGTTTGAAGTCAGGGAGTCTAATTCCTTCAGTTCTGTTTTTCTTTCTCAAGATTGCTTTGATCATTCAGGGTCTTTTGTGTTTCCAAACAAATTGTAACATTTTTTGTTCTAATTCTGTGGGGGAAAAAAAACAAAACAAAACAAGGAACATTGGTAATTTGATAGAGATTGCACTGAATCTGTAGATTGCTTAGGTAGTATGGGACTTATTATTTTCATCATTCATTTATTTGTTGATTTTCAGGGCTTGTATTTTAATAGAAGAGGTAAAAATGATATTTGTTCACCCTGCAAACATAACAGCTTTTCTTTATTTATTTGTAGAAACTCATAAGATTGCATAACCTAGTCATAGAAAGGCACAAGTTCATTAAGTACTGACGGTGTATGGAAAGGTTAAATATAAACAGTAAATGGAAATGTTAGCAGGATAATAGACCTAAGTTTCAAGTGAGCTTCAGCTAAAGATGCTTTAGTGCTGCCCACATGTATTTTATTTACATTGTTTCCTTGAAAGTTCACTTTTCATTTGTTCTCTCCTTGAGAAGGCTGTCTTTAGTCTCAATTTCTAAGTTTGTTTTCTCTAGACAATGGACTCTAAGGCTAAGGAAGGGGACTGGAGTTTTGAAATTTACCAGTTATCTGGGGACTTGCATTCTGTATGGCTGCCCTAGTATCATCTAACGCCATGATAAATGCATGCAGGTTCTCTCCCCAGCTAGTCCCAGGGCCCTTTCTCTGACCAGGCATCCAGTGTGCTCACAAAATAATATTCTTGCAGCTTGGCCCCTTTTCTTCATCTCTGGCTGCTGATACTGCTGCCTGTATCTCTTGGTGTTCCTTTGCCCTCAAATGGGGCCATGGTTGCACAGTCGCCTTTCTCCATCCTTCCCAAGTGTGTTCCTTACAAGTCTGTTCCCACTAGTGTTCAGGTTGGAGTACATGCTCTTTCGTATTTTGGGGTTTATATATGGTAGGCATTTGAGAAAGACAGAAAGGTAATTACTTTCCCAACATAATGCTCAGTATACTTCTGGTATGAGTGGTACTCTGCCAGTCACCTTCTAGGTCAATAATGAGTTTATTAATATCCCAGTGGCAATTGATCAAATTTAATATGTATGCTAATTAAAACTCATAATAAGCTAGAAAGAGATGAAAGTGTTGACAAAATGATGTAGTGTATTTATCAGAAAGAGACTACAAGCATCAAACTTAATGATAAAAGAATGTTAGAGGCCTTCTGTTTAAACAGGAAGGAAACAAAGGTGGTACTCTTCTGGAGAATCCAGGCAATGCACAAGAAAAAAAAAAAAGATGTATAAAGTTTGCAAAGGGAAGGATGATATTTTTATTTAGCCTAAAAGAATCAGCTAAAGGCAATTAGACTAATAAATTCAGTAAGATGAACAGATAAATAATACAAATATAAAAATCAATCATTTTTGGTAAAACATCAAAAATGTCAAAAAATAAGTGGGGGCAATTGTACATAAGAGAAAAACCCACCCACAGTAGCCCCCCTGCCACCAACAAGGAAGAATGGACATCAGAATTTGTATTTAAGAAAACTATAGAACTTTACTGAAGTACATAAAGTAAAAACTGAGTAATTGGAGCAAAATACTAGGTTCCTAGAGGGAAAACTTCATGTTGTGAATATGTCAACGCTTTCTGAAATAGCCTATAAATGTAATACAATTTTAATAAACATTCAAATCATTGTTTTTGGAGATTAGGGTATTTATGAGTTAATGTTAAGTTTTATCTGGAAGAATAAATAGGTAATAATAGCCAAGAAATTCTGAAGAAGAATAATACTTACATTGAAAAGAAAACTAACTTCATAATTTCAGAATAGCAGGGTATTGGTACCAAGATAGATACATGATCTTCAGAAGTGAATAAGAAGTTAAAAAACAGACCCACGTTTTTTAACTGGAGATTACAATATGATGAGGAACATTTCAAATAAGCAAGAAAGTGATGACCTAGTCAA
Organism: Bison bison bison; assembly: GCF_000754665.1. Classification (NCBI taxonomy): domain Eukaryota; kingdom Metazoa; phylum Chordata; class Mammalia; order Artiodactyla; family Bovidae; genus Bison; species Bison bison. The sequence goes on along the minus strand of NW_011494613.1, from coordinate 2,269,266 downwards.
TTAAAAATATTACATAATTAATTGAAATTTTTTAAAAATGAAATTAATGTTCAGCCTCACATCATACCCTAAGAAGTTACAAATGGATTAAAGATTAGTTATTAAAGTGTTGGAACCTTACATTATTTGAAATTTGTATTTTCCTCCTGCATTTGTTGGTTGATTGGTTTAGCATGGGGCATGGGGTGGATGCTGCCTCCTGTAGGACCCAGGTACTGTTTCCCCACTTTCTGGGGTGTTGACTGCCAATGGCTCACAGCTGCATTCCTTGGGTAAAATGCCCTCAGTTCAGTGGCTCTGGACTGCGAGTACTTATGCCCCTAGGAGACATGGGCAATGTCTGGAGGCATTTTGATTGACTGGTGGTGAGGAGGAGAATGCTACTGGCATTTAGTAGGTAGAGGCCAGGAAGGTTGCTAACCATCCTGTAATACACAGGACAGCTCTTCCCCGCAACAAGGAATTGTCTGGTCCAAAATGCAGTAGTGTCACCGTGGAGAAATCCTGACCTGGCCAAAGGAAGCTGTCTTGCCCGGTGTTCCACCTCCTTCCCAGGGCCAGTCCACACCCAGCGCAGTGCTACAAAGCCCTGGCCCCTTTGCCTCGATTTGGAATAACTCAGAAGGGCCTGGCCAGCACCAGCACATCTTACAGGACTGACTAAAGTCTCTGTGGCACCTGCATTGCAGTTTAATTTCGCTTCTGCCCCATCCTGCTTCCCTCCCTTTCTTATAGGTGTTGTTTTGATAAATTCCCCAATAAACATCCTGCAAGCAAATCTCTACCTCAGGGTTTATTTCTCAGGAACCCAAGACACCAGGAATGGTCCTAGGAAACTGCAATAGGATTTTGAGGTTGGTTTATGCACTGTCCAACTGGTAATTAGGATCCCATGACTGGTGCCAAGTGAAGGATGGACAGGCCTGGCATGATACTAATGTGATTGTTAGAACTTTTACAGGTAGTGAGCTGGAGCAGGTGCCAGTGGAAGGGGATGCACTGACAGGTACAAAATCTTAGGCATTGTCAAGGAACAGGAAAAGTGCTCCTTACAAAGACTGTAGAATTGCTGGCTATTATCAATACTTTAGAGAAAGACAATGAAAGGCAGAGAGATAAATTGTCACCAATTAAAGGCAAACTGTGAAATTCAGAGGGCCTCCTTGGCTTATAGCTGGAGGGCAGAAAATGCTGAAGATCAGATCCAGGATTTAATTTTAAGGGTAAAAGAAGAAGGTTGACTTCTTAACCACAGGAAGTCTCTACGCTGAGGTCAGGGTCCTGGTGGAGAAGGACTGGGATCCTGGGACTGTAGATGGGGACACCTGGGTGACTGTACTCAAGAACTTTCAATACACAGAGGAGTCCGAACCCTCTAGACTGCAGGAGAGAGCCACTCCTTACTGCTAAAGGCTAATATTCCTTCCCACAATCCCCCAAAGATTATACAGAGGTCTCTGCGTGCTGCTGCTGCTGCTGCTGCTAAGTCGCTTCAGTCGTGTCCGACTCTGTGTGACCCCAGAGACGGCAGCCCACCAGGCTCCCCCATCCCTGGGATTCTCCAGGCAAGAACACTGGAGTGGGTTGCCATTTCCTTCTCCAATGCGTGAAAGTGAAAAGTGAAAGGGAAGTCGCTCAGTCGCGTCCGACTCTTAGTGACCCCATGGACTGCAGCCTACCAGGCTCCTCCGTCCATGGGACTTTCCAGGCAAGAGTACTGGAGTGGATTGCCATTTCCTTCTCCCTCTGCGTGCTAGATCTCAGAAACCCTACTTATGATCTATGCTCATTTTCCCTCCTGGCCACCAGACCAATCACTAGAATCAAGTCACAGCACAACCCAAGTGCTGGGGAAGCGCTAGGCCTGGAAAGGAGGAAAGGGATTAGATGCAGAAGGATCTTTGGGACCTAGCCAGGGTGGTTTTATGAGATTGGAGCCTAAAGGTTCTGGATAAAAGGGGGTGGAATGTAAAGTTGGATAAAGAAGAATTTGTCAATAAAAGGACACTCACCAGGGACCACAGGAGACAGTGCTAGTGTGATCTAGGAAGCTTGGAAAAAGTGTGAAAGTGAAAGTCGCTCAGTTGTGTCCAACACTTTGTGACCCCATGGACTGCACAGTCCATGGAATTCTCTGGGCCAGAATACTGGAGTGTGTAGCCTTTGCATTCTCCAGGGGATCTTCCCAATCCAGGGATCAAACCCAGGTCTCCTACACTGCAGGCAGATTCTTTACCAGTTGAGCCACAAGGGAAGCCTGGAAAAAGGAAAAGCCCACATTTAAATGAGAAGTCCATGACAGATGGAATCAAACACATAGAGAAATGGGCATGCTAGAACAGATATGCTAAGTAAGACTGGAAATAAGCAGTCATGGATGGGGTCTGGGGGACACTATTTATCAAAGTGATAAAGCTATGTGCTGGTGGGGAGGCCACTGGTATTTTTGAGAAGCTCAGGGATGGCTGTCCTCTGTAGGCTATGGCTCATGGTAGACAATTTATTATAAAACTGGCCATAGTAGAATGGGATTGATCATGTCCTGCAAATACAGAGGCAAGATGGTGGCACTTAACTGTCAACAGCAAGATGACCATAGTTCTTGTAATGAGCAGTCAGGTTGGATTGGCGGCCAGCATGGTCTGAAGTTCAGAGAGCTAGAAAGATGGTTCATAGAACATAGTGCTCCCAAGGGGCAGGATGGATGGGCAGCTGACAAAGATAGTTCTTAATTTATACACTTAAATCAAGGATGAATAATCCAGAGGCTAAGAGCAGCCACCCAAATAAAAAACAAAAAGCCGTGATCCTCTGCCAACTTTCTGGAGCCAGTTCTCAGATCCTGAATCCATTCATTGAACCAGAGGCTACGACCCTGTATCACCATGACTGGTGCATAGAATAACGATCTGCCTCCCCAGGGGGACCGATGGCAATCCACTAAGGTAATTGTAGAGTGGATAATAGGGAACATCCAGATATTTCTTTTAAAATCTTTTGGTTATGCTGCACAGCATGTGGGATCTTAGTTCCCAGACCAGGAATCAAAGCCTTGCCCTTGTTTCGGCAGCATGGAGTCTTAGTGATTGGACTGTCAGGGAATCCCCACTCCCAGACATTTTGATGACAATTGGACACAGGATTTCAGTTGATACTAATACCTGAAGTATTTGAATGACTCTTACTAGTGGAGATTGTGTTAAAACCAGACAAAGAATAGGTCCTGACCAAGAACAGAGATCTAGCCAGTGGTCATTTTGCTAGTCATTGAATGTATATTTGTAATGAACATATTTGGGAACCTTCATTTTGGTTCATTCTTCTGTGGAGTAAGATCTGTCATAGTTGGAAAAGCCAAGAGGAAGCCTCTGAACCTGCGTCTTCCCCTACCAAGCTATAAGTCAACAGCATCATCACATCCTGGGGAGAATGGCAGAGATTAATGTCACTCTTAGCGATATGAAAGTGAAAGAGGAGAGTGAAAAAGTTGGCTTAAAGCTCAACATTCAGAAAACTAAGATCATGGCATCCGGTCCCATCACTTCATGGCAGATAGATGGGAAAACTGTGGAAACGGTGCCTGACTTTATTTTTCTGGGCTCCAAAATCACTGCAGATGGTGATTGCAGCAATGAAATTAAAAGACGCTTACTCCTGGGAAGAAAAGTTATGACCAACCTAGACAGCAAATTAAAAAGCAGAGACATTACTTTGCCAACAAAGGTCCATCTAGTCAAGGCTATGGTTTTTCCAGTGGTCATGTATGGAT